>NC_134693.1:72023292-72323292 GCF_050947455.1 Rhinoderma darwinii | reverse complement strand
TTCCTCCATGTATTTCTACCCACAATAGAGAGTCCACATGATAATTCCCCTCACATATATCATCCCTAAGCGTGGGCTTTAGATAGGACTTCATATAAAAGCAAGCCATTCTCCTTTCCGTTTTTTACAAACTTCTCTGTACAAACTGTAATTTTTTTTGTCTTAGTTATCCCCACTATGTTCTGCTTTCCCTCTGACATTATTAATTCCAGTTACATTTTATTTGTCAGGTTTCTAGGGTTGGTTAGCATACAATTTAGCGATTTTAGGTAATCTTTTAATTTTTACTTATTTTTAACTAGCTGTTATACCCGGCGTTGTTCGGGAGGTTGACTTACGGTATAGATAGTGTGTGTCTGCCCGTCCGTCCCGGGGAGGCTGTTGTGGGTGACAATAGTCAGTCAGGCCCGGGGGTCTCACACCGAATGGCGGAGAAGCCGGAAAGCGAGGCAGCCCACCAGCTTGGTGTCTTGTTGTCGGGAACATTCCGCCATGTTGGGAAGGTCAGTATGGGAGCGGTGTGGCCTAGTCCTGCCATACAGCACACGTAACCTCATGATCTCCACCCTGCCCTCAAAGCACAGACCCAGCTCACTCCGCCAATGATACTTACCATCACGGCCGTGTCTGCCCGTCCGTACCGGGGAGGCTGTGAGCAGACAAAGAGCCAGCGCCCGACACTGCGATCTGAGTATCCGCTGACCTCTCTCCAAGCGTGCACCATGCTGCGCAGCCGCCTGCTCATTCAACGAGCACCATTTTGTGTGTGGCGTTCCTCTGACGCCAAGGCGTGGCTACGCTGTGGAGGATGGAGCGTGACGTCACTTCATTTTAAACCAATGAAAAATCGGGCTTCAAACAAACTTTTGAAAATATATAATAGATAACTATTCTAACGTCTCCTTCTGTTCCACCCACAGTTTCATTAATAAGTCCCAGTTTTCTGTCTACACCATCTTGCCCTCTACATGTATAGTTGCCCTCCCACCCGATCACTAGTTTATACCCTTAACGCATTATCACGTAACTGTACATGATGAGGTTTAAGGGGAAGTATGGAGCAAGCTCACAGGCTGAGCTCGCTCTATATACAGCGGGTGGTAGCTGGGTTATACAGTCGACATCTCACTGCAATGGGTGGAATCAAAGTTCACTTTGATTCCGCCTGTTTAACACCTTAAATGCTGCGGTCAATGATGACCATGGCATTAAAAGTGTTCGAATCAGGGGGCGCCCCCTCAAACAAGCCATCGTGTCCCCCGGCTGGTAACAATGCTTGTTATGGCAGCCTGGGGGCCTAACAAAGGCCCCTAGGTCCACCATCTTTGTACTCCATTGAAGTTCTTGCTAACCTTATTACTAGCCAAAATCTCTTGGAGCTCATATACTTCTCAGGATGCACCATTTATAGGAGGAGCAGAGGGAGATTTATAAAATTGATTCAAAATCACCGGCTTGAGAAAAGAAACATGGAAGGAGTTTGGGATTTGCAGAGTTGGAGGCAAGCGAAGCTTGTAAAATGCTGAATTTATCCTCTCCAAAATTTGAAACGGTCCAATGTACCTTGGTGCGAACGTATACGAAGGAACCTTCATACGAATATTCCTAGTGGACAACTAGATTTTCTCTCCTGGTGGGAAGAGTGGAGTAGACCTGCGTTTACAATCCACTAATCTCTTCATAAGTTATTCTGACTGGAGTAAAACTGCTTTGGTCTGTTGCCAAGTCTGCTGTAAGTCTCTGTACATAGAATTAACAACCGGGAACTCAGACGATACAGAATCGGGAGTGGTACCCGAGGATACTGACTGTACACGATGTGGAAGGGTGAAGATCCAGTGGACTCTTCAGAATGGTTATTATAGGAGAACTCTGCATAAGGTAGGAGCTGCGTCCACTCATCGTGTCAGGCTGAAACAAAGTGGCATAGGTAGTTCTCAGAAAATTGATGGGACCCCTAGTAGTTGGCGGGCACATCAACAATTGCAAAAAGAAAAAGGCTGCCTGCAAGCAGCCAAGCCCTATTTCCCAACTACAATTTTAGTGGAATAAAAATAAAAAATACCTTTATTGGGCTACGTATAGCCAGACAGACCACATAAATTTTGAGTTAAAATTGTCACTACCTAGGAGCCGGACTGAATGTAGAGTACCTGTGTAATTACAGGCATAAGTGGTATTAGACTTAGGAATAGTGTGCAGTTCCCTAGCGAGTTAAATTGTTAGACTAGCTAATATTAGACAGTGAGTCCGGTCAGCGGCAGGTATTAAAATTCTAACAGCCCCCCCGACATGTTTCGCTAGCAAGTAGCGTCCTCAGGGGTACACGGGGCCCCGTGTACCCCTGAGGACGCTACTTGCTAGCGAAACATGTCGGGGGGGCTGTTAGAATTTTAATACCTGCCGCTGACCGGACTCACTGTCTAATATTAGCTAGTCTAACAATTTAACTCGCTAGGGAACTGTACACTATTCCTAAGTCTAATACCACTTATGCCTGTAATTACACAGGTACTCTACATTCAGTCCGGCTCCTAGGTAGTGACAATTTTAACTCAAAATTTATGTGGTCTGTCTGGCTATACGTAGCCCAATAAAGGTATTTTTTATTTTTATTCCACTAAAATTGTAGTTGGGAAATAGGGCTTGGCTGCTTGCAGGCAGCCTTTTTCTTTTTGCATAGGTAGTTCTCACCCTTTCTACTTGTCCATTAGACGGCAAATGATAAGCTCAGGAGAAATCCAACCTGAGATCGAGTAAACTGCAGAGAGATCTCCAGAACTTGGAGGTGAATTGAATTCCTCTGTCAGAGACAATATGTAACAGAAGACCATGCAAAAGGAAGATGTGAAGAATGCAGAGTTCAACTTGACGAATAGCAGAAAAAGTCCAGGAAGAGGGATGTAGTGTGCCACCTTGGAGAAGCCCCAAGATAGTAGTACAGCCTGCAGACTTGGGAAGTGTGCCACCTTGGAGAACCCCCCAGATAGTAGTGCAGCCTGCAGACTTGGGAAGATCTGTGATGAAGCCCATTGCAATGTGCTGCCATGGAGCATCTGGGATGGGAAGAAGCAGCAGAAGACCTGCGGGTTTGGATTTAGGAGACTTGAACCTCTGAATGGGACGAAGGCCAATTCTGTATAGCATACAACTATTCTGGATTGATCTGATCCGAGACAATATACCCCAGGAAAGGCAGGGAAGATTTTTCATAGACAGATTGTTTTCTCGTAAGCAGTAAAGCATTTGATGCACATCTTCGGTGGTTAGATAAGTCAGGAGGGAATATGAGTATATCGTCTAGATACGCTACTACACATATGTAGAGCATGTTCCAAAAAATGTTGTTAACAAATTCTAGGAAGACTGCGGGGGACATTGTGGAGACCAAAGGGCATCACCAAGTTTTATTTTTCAAAGTGATCTTGTTTAATCTGTGGTAATCAATGCAAGAACGAAGTGACCCATACTACTTCTTAACAAAGAAAAAACGTGCTGTTAGAAAGCGTCTGTGTCTTTAAGATCGCCATGACTACTGATCTAGTTGCTGGGCGGTTCTGTTTACTTTCTGAGCCTATCCCACTTCTCTGTCTTCATCCTGTCAGGTGTAGGGTGGGATATGTATACCTGGCCTCCTCCCTCTTTCTTTGCTTGTGAATTTTTCTCCTTACTAAGGTGTGGTGATCAAGCTCTCACTTCCCTGTGCCCTAGACTTCTGGACTTTTTGGAAACTGACCTTGGCTTGTCTCTTGTTAACCCCTTGTTTATCGATTTTGATTATCTGCTCCCAGCTGGTTCTGACCTCTGCTGTACCTGATTTCCACTAGCTCTGTTTTGGACTTTCTGTTTACCCTCTGGCTGTCTGGTTACTTGTTCAGGTATAGACTGCATTGCATCCCTTATCTAACACTGAATTCTGTTAGAACAACCTGGCTTCTGTGCAGCAAAAATCATCCTGCCTTGTGGTGGGCTCTGGCGAATACCTCAGAGTAGCCATGAATTCTGTCGATTAGAGTTGTCACGGATTTGTGGTTGCATTTTTATTTGCACACTTACTCCCGACAGTCTCCACCAGCCTTTTGGGAATTGCGCAACCAGTGATTCCATAACACCTGTTCCAGCAGGGGAGGAAGTCTTGCAGATAAAGCCTCTCTACAGATTCTCCTTAATATACTTGGTCATGGCCTGGGTCTCAGGAAGGGAGAGAGTATAAACGTGACCCGGAGGAGGGATACCTGGAACTGTCTTGATAGGACAATCATAAGTTCTGTGGGGAGGCAGTGTCTCAGCTTTTTTTTTGCAGAAGACATCCGTAAAAGAGGCATATAAAGGCAAAAGAACAGGAACAGACTGAGGAGAAGAGAAACGCTGTCTATGAAGAATCTCGGTGAGACACCTGGACTGAGACTGTACACCGCTGTACACCGATGAATATGTCCCGTATTCCAGTCCAGAACTGGACAATGCATGCAAAGTCAAGGTAGGTCAAGCAGTATGGGATTCACAGACTCCAGAAGAACATAAAATTCTATATTTTCTATGTGCAAGGCTCCAACATGAAGTTCCAGAGGACAGTGATGTAGAAAAAGGGACTTGTTTCCGCAGTACATGCAGAGATTATGAGTGTGTCTGCACGGCTTCTCCTGCTCCGATAACTATACCCGGTCCAGCTACATAGGTTTCTCAGAAAAGGCAGTGGAAGAAGGAAGCAGTGGTCTCTGGAGAGTGGGTGCTAGCCTAGGAAACCTTCTTTGGTGGTTGCCTCTCGTCTGCTCTCATGTTCACATTCTAGAAACCTGAAAATCTGAGTGGCTAGGTTAATTAGTATATCCAAGGAGGTAGGTAGATCTCAACCCGCCAATTTGTCCTTGATATGACTGGACAAACCTTGAAAATAGATGGCCACCAGGGCGTCATTATTATATGACAATTCAGCAGCAAGTGTCGGGAACTCGATGCTGTAGATCTCTACAGTCCGAGTACCTTGGCGGAGAGTAAATATGAGTCTCGACCCGGTTCCTGAAATACAGCTCTGAATGTTTCCAAAAAGATCAGGAGATTGGTGGTCTCCGGACCTCCACGTTCCCACAGAGGAGTTGCCCATGCCAATGCAAACCGGAGAGTAAAGAGACAATGAAGGTGATCTTCGCCAAGTCTGAAGGAAAGAGATGAGTGCAGAGGCAGAAGTGAATCTCACACTGTTCCAGGATTCCACATCATGTATTGGGTTCTCTACTTGAAGATTTTGCCCCACAACAGAAAACATCTGCAACTGCCTTCAAAATGTTGTATGTATTCCTGTGTAAATGCTACTGTTGATCAAGTTGGGGGCATTGTGATATCCCCACGTCATAGGCAGGTGAGGCAGTTGTACTGTAGGCAGGGTGATTCCCGTGACACAGTTGTTAAAATTTCTTACGACTTAAGTCTTTAACCCCTAGGCGCACCACGACGCAACTGTACGTCCATGTGGCCAGTGTCTTAGCGCACAGGGACGTACAGTTACTGCGTGGTTCCCAGTGCACACTGTCGGCGACATTGTGCACTGGGAACTGGGAGGCCAGCTGTCCCTGACAGCTGACACTCCACTGTATGCCGGTCAGCGGCTTATTTCCGCTGATTTCGGCAATTAACCTCTTAATTGCGGTGATCAATTGCAATCACCGCATTCAGGGGTTTCTAGCACATCGGCAGACCTCACAATGAAATCGTGAGGTTTTGCAGATGGTTAGCATGGCGATCAGTGGCCAAGTAATGGCCTCCGTGTCTGCCATGTACGGAAGCCTATCAGGACCAGCCTCCTGATAGACTTCCGGTCAGAGTGACAGGACGTCACTGCCGTTCGCGATGCATACTGTCGATGACAGTGTCTGTGACAGTGTCAGCGACAGTGTGCATCGGGAACCGGGAGGTCAGCTGTCCCTGACAGCTGACACTCCACTGTTGCCGATCAGCGGCTCATTGCCGCTGATTTTGGCAATTAACCCATTACATACGGGACTCGATTGCGATCTCCGCATGTAGGGGGTTTGTAGCAATTGTGGGGGCTGCTGATGCTTGTGATGGCACCAGGGGGGCAGACAACGGCCTCCGGGTCTGCCATATACGGAAGCCTATGAGGACTGGTCCTCGTAGACTAACTGTCAGAGTGACTGTGACGTCACACTGACAGTTGGAATACGTTACACTACCTAGGTAGTGTAATGTATTCTAGCAGCGATCAAAGCTGCAGGTAAAAAAAGAAAGTGTAAAAAGTAAACAAAAAAGTAAAAAAAAAGTTAATAAAAATGTTTTACAAAAGTGTAAAAAGAAAAGATTTATTTTCCCTATAATAAGTTTCTTATTATAGGGAAAAAAGGAAACCGTTAAAAACAGTACACATATT
Organism: Rhinoderma darwinii; assembly: GCF_050947455.1. NCBI lineage: Eukaryota > Metazoa > Chordata > Amphibia > Anura > Rhinodermatidae > Rhinoderma > Rhinoderma darwinii. The sequence continues at coordinate 72,316,907 of NC_134693.1, read as the reverse complement.
TGGTATCACCGCGTTCGTAACGACCCAATCTATAAAACTATAATATTATTTTTACCACACGGTGTACGCCGCAAAAAAAACAAACGAAAAAACAATGCCAGAATCACTATTTTTTGGTCACCACCCCTCCCAAAGTATAGAATAAAAAGTGATCAAAAAGTCGCATGTACCCAAAAATAGTACCAATAAAAACTACAACCCGTCCCGCAAAAAACAAGCCCTTACACCGCTTTTTTGACTGAAAAATGAAAAAGTGACAGCTCTCAGAATATGGTGACACAGAAAATAAATTATTTTATAAAGAAGTGATTTTATTGTAAAATTGTGAATTTATTTAAACGCTGCAAAACATAAAAAAACGATAGACTTATGGTATCGCCGTAATCCTACCGACCCGCAGAATAAAGTAAAATTGTCATTTATAGCGCATTATGAACGCCGTAAAAACTAAAGAATTTAAAACGCCAAAATCACTGTATTTGGTCACCAAAGCTCTAAATAAAATGTAATCAAAAGTGATCAAAAAGTTGCATGTACCAAAAAATGGTACCAATAAAAACTATAGCTTGTCCTGCCAAAAATAAGCCCTCACACCGCTCAATTCAAGGAAAAATAAAAAAGTTATGGCGTTTATGGGGAGTGAAAAACTAAAATGGAAAAGCAAAAAAGGATCAGTCCTGCAAAGGTTAATTAATTTCTATTAAAAAAATAAATTATTACCACATGTGGGGTATTGTCATTCTCGGCAGAGATTGCGTTACAAATTTAGGGCGACTTTTTCTCCTTTATCCCTTGTGAAAATGAAAAAATGCAACATTTTAGTGGACAAAAATGTTTATATTCATTTCCACGGCCTAATTCTACTAAATTCTGCAAAAAAACCTGTGCGGTATAAATGCTCACTATAGTCCTAGAAAAACTCCTCGTGTTTCCACTGTTTTGTTCCCTCCAGGGCGTTGCAATCGCGACATGGCACTAAAAACCAATCCAGCAAAATCTGCGCTCTAAAATCCAAATGGCGCTCCCTCCCTTCTGAGCGCTGCCGTGGGTCCAAACATCAGTTTATTACCACATATGGGGTATTTCCGTAATCGGGAGAAGAGGCTTTACAAATGTTGGGGTGCATCTTCTATATTTTTTCAGAAAAAATCATTCACAGACTAACTCCAATAAATATAGCAAAATACCTGTGGGATAAAAGTGCTAACTATACCCCTAGATAAATTCCTTGAAGGGTCTAGTTTCCAAAATGGGGTCATTTTTGGGGAGTTTCCACTGTTTTAGCACCACAAGACCTCTTCAAACCCGATATGGGGCCTAAAATATAATCTAAAAATAAGCAGGCCCCAAAATCCACTAGGTGCTCCTTTGCTTCTGAGGCCGGTGTTCGGTCCATTAGGATACTAGGGCCACATGTGGGATATTCCTAAAAACTGCAGGACCTGGGCAATAAATATTCAGTTGTATTTCTCTGGTAAAACCTTCTGTGTTACACAATTTTTTTTTATTACAAATGAATTTCGGCAAACAAAAGAGAAATTTGTAAATTTCCCCTCTACTTTGCTTTATTTTCTGTGAAACACCTAAAGGCTTAAGAAACTTTCTGAATGCTGTTTTGAATACTTTGAGGGGTGCAGTTTTTAAAATAGGGTGATTTATTGGGGGATTCTAATATATAAGGCTCTCAACACCACTTCAGAACTAAACTGGTCCCTGTAAAAATAGCCTTTTGAATTTTTCTTGAAAATGTGAGAAATTGCTGCTAAAGTTCTAAGCCTTGTAACGTCCTACAAAAATAAAAGGATGTTCAAAAAACAATGCAAATATAAAGCACACATATGGGAAATGTTCACTAGTGACTATTTTGTGTGGTATTACTATCTGTTTTACAAGCAGATACATTTAAATTTAGAAAAATGCACATTTTTGCACATTTTCTCTAAATTGTTTTTCACAAATAAATATTGAATTTATCGACCAAATTTTTCCACTATCACAAAGTACAATATGTCACGAGAAAACAATCTCAGAATCGCTTGAATAGGTAAAAGCATTCTGGAGTTACCACATAAAGTGACACGTCAGATTTGAAAAAATCAGCTGTGCCACAAGGCCAAAACAGGCTGCGTCCTAAAGGTGTTAATAGTGCAGGCTACTATAAAATAGGAGGCACTAGCTATGTAGATGTTAGTATTAGGGTCCTTTTACACTTATAGATACATATGTGAAAAAGAGTGCTAAACGACGATACAGCAAATTGTTAATATTAAAGAGATACATTTATATGTAACAATAACCGTCTGTTTTTCGTAACCATGAATGCCTTTGAGATAACTTGTCTTTCCTCCTATTTCCTCTGCTAACAACTAGCAGTTGTCTGTTTACACATAACACCGACAAACGATAATTTTTATGCCATCATAAAGGATTCGATCAAAGACAAATGAGCTAATTCTTACTGATCGTGCAATTGCTGAACATGTTTACACTGTGTAAGAAATGAAGGTTTTAGAAGATAAAAGCCACATATAAAGTTATATGTAATATCATATAGGGTATTTTATTTGGGTGAATTAAAGATGGAGGATCATGTGTATAGTTGCATGTCTCAATGAAATGTGTCTCATCAGTATGCAAGATGCCTATTGCTTACCCTGATTCTCACAGCAAAGGACCCAGAGTTTCACAGTTATCTCTTAACCAGTAGTGTGGAGAATAAAAGCACTTTTACACTGGCCAATTATCGAAACGAGCTCGTTCATCTGCTGATCGTATCATTTTAAATGTGAAAATATTATCATTGTCGGCAGCACATGTCCCAGGGCCATGCACTGCCGACATAATAATACTGTATGGGGACAAGCGATCAGAGTAACAAGCGCCGATCAATGAGCTGTCTCGTTGAGCGAAGCTCATTGCATCGACCAAAATGGGCTGGTGTAAAAGCACCTTAAAGAGGCTCTGTCACCACATTATAAGTGCCCTATCTCCTACATAAGGAGATTGGCGCTATAATGTAGGTGACAGCAGTGTTTTTTATTTAGAAAAACGATCTATTTTTACCACGTTATGAGCGATTTTAGCTTTATGCTAATTAGTTTTTTAATGCCCAACTGGGCATGTTTTTACTTTAGACCAAGTGGGCATTGTACAGAGTGTATGACGCTGACCAATCAGCGTCATACACTTCTCTCCATTCATTTACTCAGCGCATATTGACACTGCGTTGTTCACTATGTGTTGTTTTGTACTGACACATTAACGTTACTGAAGTGTCTTGACAGTGAATAAACATTCTTTCCAGGCAGGACGGGATGTCTATTCACAATCCCGTCACTTTGCTAACGTTTGTGTGCTACTTACAGCAGAGCAAGCGTAATCTCGCGAGATCACGCTGTAAGGTTACAGGTTACAGCGAGATTACGCTTGCTCTGTTGTAAGTACCACACAAACGTTAGCGAAGTGTCAGGATTGGGAATAGACATCCCGTCCTGGCTGGAGGTGATGTCTATTCACTGTCAAGACACTTCAGTAATGTTAATGTGTCAGTATAAGACAGCACATAGTGAACAACCCAGTGTCACTATGCGCTGAGTAAATGAATGGAGAGAAGTGTATGACGCTGATTGGTCAGCGTCATACACTCCTCTGTACAACGCCCACTTGGTCAATATTAAAAACACGCCTAGTTGGGCATTAAGAAAGTAATTAGCATAAAGCTAAAATCGCTCATAACGTGGTAAAAATAGATAGGTTTTTCTAAATAAAAAACACTGTTGTCACCTACATTACAGCGCAGATCTCCTTATGTAGGAGATAGGGCACTTATAATGTGGTGACAGAGCCTCTTTAAGTCTTAGTGGCACCAGTATTTACATGTAACATGAGGGAGGAAGTTCTTTGATCAGGAAGGTCAGATTATTTGTCTCCAAGAGGGGCAAACAAAGGGGTATAAAAACCCAAGAATGACTCATGAAGGAAGCCATTTAGGAGGCCACTTGGGGAGGGATACTTGGAGGGACATACTGGAGAGGGGACTTACTGGAGTGTGTGGAGAGTACATGTATGGTAACTATAAAGTGTAATGTAATTATTGTTGATGATAAGGAAAAACTGTCTCTGTAAAGTTTATTGCTCTTCACTGTCTTTGTGTACATATTTGGATAGAAATCTCAGAATAACTGTAACAGTCATTTCACTCTTTATACATTTTTATACACTCACTCTTGTATTTCATTTATTGTGTCTAACCTTAGAATCTAACCCAGTAAGAGGATGTAAGAGAGAAATTCTTACAATTGCACAATGATTGGGAATGTTTGCTCAATATAATATTTTTCTTACTTGATAATCGTACCAAGTAAATGGCCCTTTAGACTATTGTCACTATAAGACATTGAGTAATAGCTTGTTAAAATGTGAGATCACTAATGTTCCTCATTAATCACATGTACCTCTATCAATGTTTTTCCAAGTATCCTTATTAATGCAGAAATGTAACAATGAATGCAAGTTATAACAAAAGTTAATTTATCCTGCGACATTCCTACATAGTCTTTGATGCTATTTTTTATGCCTAACTATGCAAATATTGAACTGTTCTCATATCACTTCTAGATGCTCTTCAAGAAAATTCTTTAGAATCCATTGAAGCACAAAATTAACCTCCTAACAGTCACCTCCTGAAAATCTCACTTTTTATTTATTGCAGATTTTGAATTTATGTCTCAAGTAAATATAGTGGGCGCATAACTCAGTAGCCTTAAGCACATTTTAACCCCTTAGTGAGGTAACTAATTTCAGCCTTAAAGGGGTTTTCCCATCAGGGACATTTTGACATATTCACAAAAATGTCAGATAGATTTATTCACATAAATGTCATATAGATGCGGGTCCCACCTCTAGCACCCGCACCTATCTCTAGAACGGGGCCCCCTAAACCCGTTCTACCGCTCTGTGTTGTGGCTGAAGCATGTGATTTCTGACCATGAAGAAGAAAACAGATTAGCTCGCTGAGCTACGTTGTTTCCGTAACTCCCATAGTAGTGAATGGCAGTTCGGAAGCAGCGTAGCATGTCCCCAGTGTGTTACTGGACTAAAAAACCATGTCAGGTTAGAAGAGGTCTTGTGGTACCAAAACACAGGAAACACCGCCAAAAAAAACCATTTTGGAAACCACACTGACAAGGATCTTATTTAGAGGCATAGTGAGCATTTTAACCCCACTTGAAAATAATAATTTTTTTCTCATAAAATTAAGTTTTAGCTCAGATTTTTTCAATTTCATAAGGATTACAAAAGAAAAATTACCTCAGCATTTGTAAAGCAATTTCTCCCGAGTACTGCAATACACCATATGTGGTCATAAACTGCTGTTCGTATACTTGAATTTGGGCCGTGAAAAGGAAAATCTAAATTTTTTCAATAAAACGTAGAATTCCTTTATTTCCCCAAAGGATTAAAGGAAAAAGGGCACCACAACATTTCTAAAACAATTTCTCCTGAGTACGGCAATATTCCATATGCAGCCATAAATTACTGTTTGGACAGACAGCATGGTTCAGACGGGAAGGAGCGCCAATTGGCTTTGAAAGCTTTAAAAGCGCAAATTTTTATGAAATGGTATTTAACCGCTTCCCGACCGCCCACTGTATATTCACGTCGGCACTTGCTGGGCTCTGTGCAGTGCCGACGTGAATTCACGGTGGGTGTTAAAAGCGCGATCCGGGTGTCTCAGAGTAGCGCTGACACCCGGATCGCGCTGTTAACCCCTGCCTCTGGTCCCGGAGACATGACCGGGACCTAATTGGTTCAGGTCCCGGTCATGTGATCGCAGGGAAAGTCTGTTGTAGCAACGAACTGGAAAGTTTGTTACTACAACAAACTGGAAAGTTTGTTGCTACAACAAACTGGAAAGTTTGTTGCTACAACAAACTTTCCCGGGGACCGATTGCGGGTGCTGCAGTCGGTTATAAGGCAGAACCGGGGGCCACACAACGGCCCCCGGGTCTGCCATGCACAGCAGCCTATGAGAACCAGCCGGAGGCCGGTCCTCATAAGCTTCCTGTCAGTGTGACTCTCAGCGTCACACTGACAGTTTATAATACCTAGGTAGTGTAATGTATTATAGCAGCGATCAGTGCTGCCAGTCTTCAAGTAAAACAAGTATAAAGTAAAAAATAAAGTAATAAAAATGTTTTATAAAAGTGTAAATACAAGTTATAAAAGTTACAAAAACAAAAAATGCTTTTTTTCCTATAATAAGTCTTTTATTATAGGAAAAAAATTAAAATGTTAAAAAAAGTACACATATTTGGTATCACCGCGTTCGTAACGACCCAAACTATAAAACTATAATATTATTTTTCCCGCACGGTCAACAGCGCAAAAAAAATAATTTAAAAACCATGTCAGAATCACAATTTTTTTGGTCATCAACCCTCCAAAAATATAGAATAAAAAGTGATCAAAAAGTCGCATGTACCATAAAATAGTACCAATAAAAACGACAACCCGTCCCGCAAAAAACAAGCCCTTACACAGCTTTTTTGACTGAAAAATAAAAAAGTTATGGCTCTCAGAATATGGTGACACAAAAAATAAATCATTTTATCGAAAAGTGATTTTATTGCGCAAATGCCACAAAACATAAAAAAAACTATATACATCTGGTATCGCCGTAATCGTAATCGACCCGCAGAATAAAGTAAAATTGAATTTATAGCGCACGGTGAAAAGTGTAAAAAAAAAAAAGACAAAAAACATTGTTAGAATTTGTTTTTTTGTCACTTTGCTTGCCAAAAAAATCTAATAAAAAGTGATAAAAAAATTACATGTACCCTACAATGGTACCAATGAAAACTACAGATTGTCCCGCAACAAATAAGTCCTCGCACGGCTCCGGTGAAGAAAAAATAAAAAAAGTTCTGGCTCTCAGAATATAGCGACAGAAATTGTGCAGTGTGCAAAAGCTGATAAGATCGGGCGCCATTTATCAGTGCGACATCGGCCACATATCTGCGGATTATTATTTATTTACCGAATTATTATACCCTCTTATTATGTCCTGATGTACTCTGCCCAATTTACACATACCCCCACATCATAAACTGAAATACCAGCAAAACCCCAAACAGAACAGTTACCAAGCAAACTCTGCGCTCCAAAAGCCAAATGGCGCTCCCTCCCTTCTGAGCCCTACAGCGTGTCCAAACACCAGCTTACGTCCACATATATGATATTTTATATCCAGGAGAACCCGCTCAACATTGTATGAGGTATTTGTCTTCAGTGGCACAAACTGGGCACAACATATTGTACGTTAAAATGGCATATCAGTGGAAAATTTTAATTTTCACTTTGCACCATCCGCTGCGCATTAACACCTTCGCGCACCACGACTTAATAGCATGTCGTGGTGTGGGGGGTTATATATGGAGCGGGCTCATGCGCTGCGCCCGCGCCATATTCTGCAGGTGTCCGCTGTGTATTACAGCTGACACCCGGGACTAATGGACAGAAACAGCGATCGCGCTGTTACAGGAGCCTGTAAAAATGATATTATACTGCAATACATTAGTACTGCAGTGTATTGTACCAGCGACCTAATGATCACTCGTTCCAGTCCCCTAAAGGGACTTTTGGGAGGTTTCCACTGTTTTGGTACCTCAGGGGCTTTGCAAATGCGACATGACACCCGAAAACCATTCCAGCTAAATTTGAGCTCCAAAAGCGAAATATTGTTCCTTCCCTCCTGAGTCCTGCCGTGGGTCCAAACAGCAGTTTATTACCACATATGGGGTATTGCTGTAATCAGAACAAATTGCTTTACAAATTTTGGGGTGATTTTTCTCCTTTATTCATTGTAAACATTAAACATTTCTATGTTTTTTCAGAAAAAAGTAGATTTTCATTTTCACAGCCTAATTCCACTAAATTCAGCAAAAAAACTGTGAGGTCAAAATGCTAACTATACCCCTAGAAAAATTCCTTGAGGGGCGTAGTCTACAAAATGGGGTCACTTTTGGGGGGTTTCCACCGTTTTGCTCCCTCCAGGGCGTTGCAAACGCGACATGACACTGAAAACCAATCCAGCAAAATCTGCGCTTCAAAATCCAAATGGCGCTCCCTCCCTTCTGAGCTCTGCCGTGGGTCAAAACAGCAGTTTAGTACTACATATGGGGTATTGCTGTAATCGGGAGAAGTAGCTTTACAAGTTTTGGGGTGCTTTTTATTCTTTATTCCTTGCAAATATCTTTTTTTTTTTGTATATTTTTTCAGAGAAAAAGTAGATTTTCACTTTCACAGGCAAACTCCAATAAATATAGCAGAAGACCTGTGGGGTCAAGATGCTAACTATACCCCTAGAAAAATTCCTTGAGGGGTGCAGTTTCCAAAACCGTGTCACTTTTGGGGGATTTCCACTGTTTTGGCACTACAAGACCTCTTCAAACCCGACATGGTGCCTAAAATATATTCTAAAAAAAGGAGGCCACAAAATCCACTAGGTGCTCCTTTGCTTCTGAGGCCGGTATTTCAGTCCATTTTCACACTAGGGCCACATGTGGGATATTTTTAAAAACTGCAGAATCTGGGCAATAAATATTATGTTACGTTTCTCTGGTAAAACCTTATGTGTTACAAAAAATAATGTATTACAAATGAATTGCAGCAAAAAAATAAAATGTGTAAATTTCCCCTCTACTTTGCTTTAATTCCTGTGAAACGCCTAAAGGGTTAAGAAACTTTCTGAATGCTGTTTTGAATACTTTGGGGGGTGCAGTTTTTAATATGGGGTGATTTATGGGGTCTATCTAGTACATAAGGCCCTCAAAGCCGCTTTAGAACTGAACTGGTCCCTGTAAAAATCGCCTTTTGAAATTTTCTTGAAAATGTGAGAAATTGCTGGTAAAGTACTAAGCCTTGTAACGTCCTAGAAAAATAAAATAATGTTCAAAAAACTATGCACATATAAAGTAGACATATGGAATATGTGAAATAGTAACTATTTTGTGTGGTATTTGTAATGATGGGGGTAGGGAAACAGACAAGTGAGCCCTAATCTACCCACCACTCAGTCCCTGCCTACTTGCAACGACCCACCCTAGGCGACGGGGTACAACTGGGCGACGGTCCCTACGCTCAATAAGTGCACGACAGACAAACAGACAAGGGTACACAGAAGCTAAGGGAAATGGGGCAGTTGCCCACGGCAACACCGTGAGCAACAAGAGTGGTGAACGAGCCGAGTCAAACCAGGAGTGTACGAGGTACCAAACGCAGAGCAGGAGAGTAGTGAATAAGCCGAGTCAAACCAGGAGTGTACGAGGTACCAAACGCAGAGCAGGAGAGTAGTCAGTAAGCCAGGGTCAATATGAAGCAGGGTCAAATAGTTGAGCAGCTGCAGCAGGGCCAGGAAACCAAACGAGAAGAATCACAAGCAAGGAGGAACAGGAAAGGCAGGTATAAATAGACAGAGGGCGGGAGCTAGCTCCGTCTGGCCAGGCTGTGATAGGTTCTCCCACTCCTAAGCCTGCCATCCTGAGTGGTGGAAGATGGAGTCAGTCTCACAGACATAGAAGCAGGTGCAGACTGATTACCTATGGGCGTTGACACAGAAGCTGTGCCTGGCAGATCCTTTACAGTATTACTATCTGTTTTACAAGCAGAGACATTTAAAATTAGAAAAATCATAATTTTTGCACATTTTCTCTAAATTTTGGTGTTTTTCACAAATAAGCAATGAATTTATTGACCAAATTTTTCTACTAATATAAAGTACAATATGTCACGAGAAAACAATCTCAGAATCGCTTGGATAGGCAAAAGCATTCCGGAGTTATTACCACATAAAGTAACACATGTCAGATTTGAAAAAATGGGGCTGGTCCTGAAGGCCAAAATGAGCTCGGTCTTGAAAGGGTTAAGTTCCGTGACGTATTTGCAAATCAGCTTAGGGACCAAGCCAGTGGAAACCACCCTAAAGTGAATCCATTTGGGAAAATACACCCCTCAAGGAATCTATCTAGGGGTAAAGTGAGCATTTAGACCAACAGGTCTTTTGCAGAATTGATTGGAATTGGGCAGTGAAAATGAAAATTTTATACCTCTAAAATGTTTCAAAAAAATTTGGGTATATGTAAGAGCCTCTGATTTACCAATACAGTGGACACTTCATTTTGGAAACGACACCTCTCAGGGCATCTAGAGGTGTAGTGAGCATTTTGATCCCACAGGTGTTTCATAGAATTTATTAGAATAAGGCAGTGAAAAATGAATTTTTTTCAAAAAATATGTCATTTTAGCTCCCAATTTTTCATTTCCACAAGGGGTAATAGGAGAGAGAGAACACCACACAATTTGTTACTCAATATCTCCCAAGTATGGCAATACTCCATATGTGGTCCTAAATGGCTATTTGCTAAAAGAAAAGAAATAAAAACACAGAGCGAATATAGTGCATGAAACGGTAAAATGGAGGGGTGGACAAGAGGGTGATCAGTTCTGCTGACCTGATCAACTTGTGCTAGGAGCACAACATCCAATAGTGCATATATCCAAATGATGCTGCAGCCTGGATCGCATTCGTCCAGATGCAATAGCAGAAGAAAAAGCAGGGGAAAAAATGGATATCACCCTGGTGCTGCTAGGAGTTCCTTAAAGAACTCCTAGCAGCGTCAGGGTGATATCCATATTTTTTTCTGCTTTTGGCGGGCAGATTTTGCTGGATTGGATATCGAGGCCCATATCGCAGTTACAAAGCCCCTGATGTACCAGAGCACGGGAAAGCCCTGAGAAGTGACCCCATTTTAGAAGCTACACCCCTCAAGGCATTTATCATTTGCCTGGACATATGACAGGGCTCAGGAGTAAAAGAGCCCCATGCTCATGTGATGCCTATTTTCACAGCATTGGCCCACAATTGCAGGGCTCTGAGTTCAAATAGTAAAACAAACCCTCAAGAAGTGACCCCCATTTTGGAAACTACAGCCCTCAAGGCATTTTTAAATGAGCATTTTGACCCCACAAGTGTTTTATTTATTAAAAAATTAATGTGCAGTGGAAGGTGCAAAATTCAAATTGAAATTTTTCCATAGATATGTAATTTCAGTGCCCAATATGTTGTGCCCAGCTCGTGCAAGTATGATACAACACATCTCTAATTATTATGCTATGTTTCCTGGTTTTAGAAACACCCTACATGTGGCCCTAATCTTCTGCCATGTTTGGCAGACCAGAAGGCCTTTGTTATGCCTCTGGTTGCCATATCAACCTTTGGCACCATCGTAATCGCGTCGAGGGGGTGCTGATTAGCTACAAACCAACTAGTTGCTTCCATCTCTTTTGACCATGGCATCTAAGGGGTTTATCGGTGGGGATCGGTTTTAGCTCCGGTCCCTGCTATTACAGCTGACACTCACCAGTGATGACACGGGTCCTGCTTCTGGGCCCGCTCCATCACTCTCCCTTACAGTTACATGGCATTGCGCTAACCCTGTTGCGGCAGCGAAGTAACTGTACGTGAGGTGTCGCCACGGAATCACATGGAATATCTCATGTATTTCATGTTAGTTTAATTAGATATGTCTGTACAATAAAAATACTGTATTATGTTTTTTAAATGTAGTTATTTTTTTATTTTATTTTTTTTAAACTGTCCTGAGGGCTGGGAAGATTAGAAAATACATACTTCATTTCTGTATTGTTTGTATAGACAGTGTAGCAGGGTGTATATGCTAAAGGAAGCTACTATCCTGCCTTATCTAGGCCTCCAGCAGTACGATAAAGGTGTTTAACCCCTCGGCGACGTGTGAGGTAACTGTACGTCACGGCTACCAAGGTAGAGTATGGAATGGGATTAAATTATGAAATTGAAAACGAAATTACTTATTTTTACAATTTTAAGAAGCAATAGTAATTTCAATTCTTGTTGGTCTTATTTTAAGATTTAAAAAGCTTTGCGTTGTAATTTATTAGATTTTCCTATGTAGTTTGGAAGAAGGTTACATTTCATAATTCATAGTTATAGAGCGTTGATATTATTACAGGCTGTTAAAATGAGAACTATTTTCCTTAACCATTTGAATTTAAATCCGATATCCCTACTGTAGACTTGCACAGAACATTTCACTAGAGTCCCAGGAAATTTGAGTATTTGTTTTTAATACTAAAAGAAACTCAAACTTGTTGCGCTAATACTCCTTGCCATGTAACATTTGCGTCTATAATTAATTACATTGTTATTTTGTATTATCCATGTTATAATATTAAAGTTAAGCCAAGATATTGTGGATGCTATTTTTTTTAAAGATTGCTGTTGAATATTATTACACCACTCATGAAAATATCTTTCCCAATATTGTATGGAGCTGTCAGACAGGTCCAGGTGTGTCCCTTCCTTGCTTTTCTTTCCAATCTCTAACACACCCTCTTTTGTGACAGAAACTCCTGGAGGGTTTATAGATTGCTTGAAGACACTAGCAGAGCACTGGAGCGCTAACAAGGTAAGTGATAACATCCCTGCCTAAGATAAGCATTAGAATAAGGTAAGATACAGCACTGCACCTTTTAGAGCGATTACATTGACGCTAGCATATAGTGTAGTCATATCAAACTGTTGTACTGGTATTTTACTGAAACATAAGTGCAAAAACGTAATTTTATATGAACAATGTAAATGGAGATAAAATATTGAAGTGAAGATTTGGTATACCAGTCCTTTGCAATGAATTAGAATATCATCAAAAAGTTAATTTATTTCAGTAATTCAATTAAAAAAGTGAAGCTCATATATTATATAGATTCATTACACACAGAGTGATCTATTTCCAGCATTTTTTTCTTTTAATGTTGATTTATTATGGCTAACATTTAATGAAAACCCAAAATTTAGTGTCTCAGAAAATTAGATTAAATTAGGCCAATTTCAAAGATGATTTTTAATACCGAAATGTTGGCCTACTGAAAAGTATGTACAGTATATGCACTCAATATTTGGTTGGGGCTCCTTTTGCATGAATTACTGCATAAATGGGGTGTGGAATGGAGGCGATCAGCCTGTGGCACTGCTGAGGTGTTATGGAAGCCCAGGTTGCTTTGATAGCGACCTTCAGCTTGTCTGCATTGTTGGGTCTGGTGACTCTCATCTTCCTCTTGACAATACCCTATAGATTCTCTATGGGGTTTAGGTCAGGCGAGTTTGCTGGTCAATCAAGCACAGTGATACTGTGGTTAGTAAACCAGGTATTGGTACTATTGGAAGTGTGGGCGGGTGCCAAGTCCTGCTGGAAAATTAAATCAGCATCTCCATAAAGCTTATCAGCAGAGGGAAGCATGACGTGCTCTAAAATTTCCTGGTAGACGGCTGCGTTGACTCTGGACTTGATATAACACAGTGGACCAACACTGTTGCTCAGTGTCCAATGTCCTGTTTTCAGATCAAAGTAAATTTTGCATTTCATTTGGAAATCAAGGTCCCAGAGTCTGGAGGACGAGTGGAGAGGCATCAATCCAAGTTGCTTGCGGTCCAGTGTGAAGTTTCCACAGTCGGTGATGGTTTGGGGAGCCATGTCATCTGCTGGTGTTGGTCCACTGTGTTATATCAAGTCTGCCTTTCATGTGTTTTTGCAGTAATAACTTTTGTTATGTGTTAAATTGAAAAAAAAGGAGAAAAAAAAAACCCTTTCACTCAAAGAACCAGTTCTATCGAGCATCGTTATCACAATAATGCATGTAAAAAGCTCATTCATTGTCTTTATATGTTGTTTTCAGTTTCCCCTATTGAAATATATATAAAATTCTGCAGTGTGCCTTGAAAACTGATCACATTTTGTGAGCAGGTTTCTTTAAAAATCTTTAGTATCCTTTCCACTACAGTTAATATCTGAAGCAGCCAAAAGTCCTTGTAAACACTGGTACAAATTTCTCTCATAGTGATCACAATGATTATTTGTGGGATTTGTTTATATAGGTCAGATAATGATTATATATGATGATTCTATATACATCATAACATCAATATAACTTTACTAAAAAAAAGAGGTTCTCACAAAAAAATAAAAGCAAGCAGAGTGTTGAAAATAGTGTTTCAAGAGAATATACGTAGCATAAACATCAGGTTTTACCATTGATCAAAGGAAATCCAGTGACATGATAATGATGACATAATAGATTTTTTTTTATCTAAAGGAAACTACAATTCGTCTAATATTTTCTGCTGTTAGATTCAAATTATAGTTTTATCTACCACAGGCTAAATATATGGGGTATATATGGGGATCTTAATATAAGAAAGATAAACATAAACACCATATAGATATAATGCTGCATCTCTGTCTGCATAATATGAATATATTAGTACGTCATATTTGATTCTGTAACATCTAGTACTAAATTTTGTGTTTGAGCAAAGCTTTAGAATGGATACTCCCTACTTTACCTGTACCGTATAGTTCGTCTTTCGATTCAGCTTTACTTTACTCTATAGAGTGCCTGCTTAAAGGGGTTTTCCATCTCTGACAACTGATGACCTATCCACCTAATAGGTCATCAGTAGATGATCTGTGGGAGTCCGACACCCGGGCCCCGCACAGATCAGCTGGTCCGATACCTGACGTACATGCCGGAAGCATTTGGCTCCGGCTACTGAATAGCGGTCGAGCTGCAGTACTGCAGCTCTGCTCCTATTCAAGTGAATAGGAGCAGACCTGCAGCTCTGCAGCATGACCGCTATGCTATGTACAGAGCCAACTGCTTCCGGCTCTGTACATAGCATTATGTGCCATAACATCCAGTGCCCGGAGGCCACCGGAGCGGCTTATCGGTGCAGGGTCCGGGTGTCCGATCCGCACCGATGATATACTGATCACCTATACGGTTGATAGGTCATCAGTTGTCAGAAGGTGGACAACTTATTTAAGGCTCTGTTAACATCTGCATTGTGGCTTTCGTTTATATTGAATGCCTGAACTGTGTCCCGGCTTCTTTGCATGACGGTCACTGTTGGCGCCTGATGGACCTCTTAGACTTATAATGGGATCAGTTGGGTTCGCCCAAGGTGTCCATCGTTTTGACAGAATCAGAGATCGAACCTTCAACACAGATATGAACACACAGATTTCACACACAGCATTTAGGTGCCATTTTTCGTGTTCTTTTATGCATTTATTTTGGCTAGAATGCTGTGGCCAGATGTTTGCTAGGAGTCTAGAAAAATTATTAGACACAGTGAAGGTGTGCTATTTTTTTGTCATTTTTCTACAAAGGATTTAGAGAAAACCTAAAGAGTGGGAATTACGTCCGTAAATAGGGTGTGTGAACCCAGCCTCACAGGTGGTGCTCAGCTGAAGAGTAAGTATCTGGCTATCCATCAATACAAAGAAAAGCATAAAAGAAAGAGCGGCAACTCACCATCCCACTGGGATCATCCTCCCTCACCCCTTGTCTATGGGCATTTTATGAGCTGAAATAAATAGAATTTTATGCAGGATGGTGAGTTGCTGCTCTTTCTTTTATGCTTTTCTTTGTATTGATGGATAGACAGGAAACGGCAATTCCACCATATTTTTGTGGTATTTTGTTTTACAGCGATCACTATGCGGTATAAATAACTAATAATTATTATTAATTAACTAATAATTATTCTATGAGTCGATACGATTACAGTAATGACAAATTGATATAATTTTTTAATGTTTTACTACTTTTAAACAGAAAAGTCTCATAACATTTTTCTTTTCCATTGACGGAGCTGTATGAGATCTTGTTTTTTGCGTGATGAGCTGTAGTTCTTATTGGTACCATTTCTGGGTACATACTACTTTAAAATTTGTTTTTATTTTGCTTTTTGGAAGGGGGGATGAATAAAAGACAGCAATTCCTGCATTGTGTTTTAGGTTTTGTTTTTCTTATGGAATTCACCATACGGTATAAATAATGTGATCATTTTAATCCTTGGGTCTTTACAGCAATGCTAATTATGTGTAGGTTTTTTTTCCAAATAAAGGTCTTTGTAAGGAAAAAAAAAGTTTTTTTGAATCTTTTTTACTTTATTTTATAGCACAAAACAAACAATTTTTGTTTTCACATCTTTCAGTCTTAGTACGGGACTTCTCTGTAATCATCTGATCGCTCCTATAATACATTGCATTACTTCTGTTTTACACTGACAGGGAACCTAATAGGCCCTGCCTCAGGCTTTCATACATGGCAGACTGGGAAGACATTTTTAGGCAATCGCAACCCATCGATACCCGGCGATTGCATAGCTGCGGCGCAGATGTGCTAACAGAGGGAGCCCCCTCACTCTGTAAACCACTTATGTGCCATGGTCGCTCTTACCTGCGGAATTTAAAAGGTTAAAAAATCCAGAATCAGAGGTTCCTCACATCCTGGCTATTAGAGCAGGAGCTGTCCATTTTTAATGGCCGTTTGTCATCCATTTGCCATCCGCTTTTCTAAGAGCAGAATCCCCTGCCAGAGCATCGGCAATGCTCTGGCCGGGGATTCCGCTCCTGGAAAAGCCCCTGGCGTCACTATCCATATATGGACTGTGACATCAGGGGTTACTCCTGGAGCGGAATCCTAGGCCCCTGGCGTCACTATACACATATGGACAGAGATGTCAGGGGCTCCCACTAGGAGCGGAATCCCTGGCCAGAGCGGGGTGTGGGCGCTGGGGATTCCGCTCCTACCGGGGGCTACAGTGGTGCTATCTACAGGGGAAGTGCCATCTACAGGGCGGGGTTGCTATCTACAGGGGGGTTGGTGCTATCTACAGGGGGGTGCTCTCTACATTGGTGATGTGCTTTATACAGGGGGGGCCAGACAGAGCCCCTGACATCACTGTCCATTTTTTCTCGGCCGTTTTCTCGGCTCATCAAGTACATTAAAAAGCAGAGAAATAATTTTCTTTTTAAATGAAGTGCTTGCACGGATGTGAAAAACGCATGCCACACGCAAAGCACACTGATGTGCCACTTGATCAATTTGGCGTATCTTCTGACTGCCTGATCTACGTTTACTCTGTCTCTATGTTAGACAGCATTATTAAATCTGTCCCATTATGTTCCACTAATAGGTATGTAATAAAGTAGCATTTACAGTTATTTCCATGGAAACAGGTGAATAAAATATAGCCTTGCTAACTAGCGGACAAATGTTATTTGCTGTTTTATTTCGCACAAAGAACATAATATCATTTGCATGACTATGATGTTTTCTGTTAAGCCTCTTAAAGGGGTTGTCCCAGTACAGACATTGTTGTCATACCACTAAGTTATGCCATTAATGTCCGATGGGCATAAGTCCATACTGCTGACTATCCCTTTAATCACTAGAACGTAGAAGCAGTGGCAATAGGAAAGCATAGGGTGGCTTCTTCTCTTGTTAGCTTCACTTGGCTTTCTCCAGACGGCTGCATAGTCTGCCTTTGACTATAATGCGCCAACCATGTGATCTCTTGGGGTGACCAATGTCTATCCTGGCACAGCCCCTTTAATAGATCTATATCTCTTCATAGTTTGCTAAATTGTAATACATGTTAATTGTGTTTGCTTTACCATACCATAACTCTATGACTTCTGAATTATATAATTGGATAGATAGATAGATAGATAGATAGATAGATAGATAGATAGATAGATAGATAGATAGATAGATAGATAGATAGATAGGATAAATGATAGTGTTTAAATGATGGTTACGTGTTCATGCTTTTACTAATTATACTATTTTCATTTTTTTCCTAACAGAATCTGTCAGATCTGGTAAAGTCCTAAAACAAGATGTCTTGTAATGTTGCTGAAGACTACATATTCTTGTGCAGTGCACAGGATGCATGGGGCATCGTGGTGGAAACGTTGGCTGCAGCCGGGGTTGTGTTTACCATTGCTCTTATGCTAGCACTTCTTTTTATAGTGCCACGTATTTGTGACAATGTCAAACGGGCTTTGGTTCCTATTCAATTTATCTTCCTCGTTGGCACACTTGGAATCTTTGGTCTTACATTTGCCTTTATCATCAGACTGAATATCTATACTTGCCCAACACGTTTCTTCCTTTTTGGAGTTCTATTTGCCATCTGTTTTTCTTGCCTTTTAGTTCATGCCAGTAAACTAGTGAAACTGGTTCGGGGTGGACTGGGTATGTCATGGTGGGTGATGCTAATCACAGTCATTGCTCTATCATTTGTGCAAATTATTATAGCCATTCTTTATGTAGCAATCTATCTGGGAAGAAATATGGACCAATGCAATCGTATTCAGGCAAATCTTCCAGCACGTAACATTGACTTTGTGCTCATACTTATATATGTTTTGGCATTGATGGCTATCACATTTCTTATTTCAATGATCAGCATGTGTGGACCTTGTAAATACTGGAAACGACATAGTGCCCATATTTATATAACAATGTTTTTCTCAATTGGCATTTGGGTAACTTGGATTTCTATGCTACTAAGAGGAAATATATCTTTGGGTACTAGTCCTGCGTGGGATGACCCTGTGAGAGCCATAGCTTTAGTAGCCAATGGTTGGGTTTTCCTCATTTTGTACATGGTTCCAGAGCTTTGTTTGATGACAAGACACCAATCGGATTGTTCCAAACAGATTAACCAGCAACAACCACATCTTCTTCGGCAAACTGTTGGAGTAGACAATCGAGTGTACTCTCAAGAAGACTTAACCCAAGGTAGGTTTCTATTCATGTAAAAGCTAGTGTTTTTTTTACTTATCTTTGTTTTGCTTTGTATTTTACATTACCTGACACTCAGAGGCTGCAAGATTGCAGTAAAATAAGACCAGCAAATATTTTTTAGAAGTAATCGAATTTAAAACATGTCTGATATGTACTAGAAAAACACGCTGACATGTTAACTATAAACAAATATACCTTTTTTTTTATCATCTGAGCTCACAATACAGCAAAAAGCATGTAGTTACTCCCTACAAGAAAAAAAAGTGTTAATTCATTAAACCACAAAGTATAGTTTATGGGACTATCTACTGTCTACCACCTATGTCACTGAGTATATGGTGTTCAAAGGGGAAATACAGTCTTAATAATCTTCTGATTTATTAAAGATCCATGCGAAAAAAAGTGCATTTGTGAGGTTTGTAATCTCTGAACACCATTGGTTTGCAGAACAAAAGACTTCTAAAGAAATCTTATTCAACATTCTAAAAATAACCATACACTTAAGATTAGGAATGGTACAAACGATCAGACCATTACCAACATTATCTTTGCTGGATTTTTCCTTTAAGTAATCTGCCAGCCAACATGGGACATGTATCAATTTTAAATATTTCTTATAGGAAACATATTAGGCCCCATGCACACGAACGTGCTTTTGCGGCCGCAATTCCCCTGAAAATCCACGGTAGAATTGCGGCCCCATTCATTTCTATGGGGCCATGCACACGACCGTGGTTTTCACGGTCTTTGCATGGCCCAGGAGCCCGGACCGCAGAGAGAACGGGCATGTATTATTACGGCCGTGTTCTGCGGTCCAGGCTCATAGGAAATAATGGACGCGCCATGTGCACGGTCCGCAATATGCGGGCGGCTCACGGGTGACACTCTGCTGCCGGCCAACCCGAAAATCATGGCCGTGCACATGGCTACGGCCGTGTTCATGAGGCCTTATTGTTGGTACATATTGAAACACTGAACACATAATCTTGTATCATTTAAGCACTTGACATTTGGATGTAAAAATATTTTTGTGTGAATAAACGAACATTATATGACAATATGCAAAATGGACATTAGCCAAAAATGAGCTTTCCTCACTTTATTGGGGCTTAATGTTTAGAACGAAATACTGTGCAAAGTTTGAATAGTGTCTTAGCAACATTAGGCACAATTAGAAGTTTGTTAATTAGCTATTTCTTAGTATATTTTACGGGTCCTTATCATTACTTAATATGATTTTTCACTGTAAAAGATGGAGGGGAGTGTGTTTGGTAAAGAAGGAGCCAGGTAATAATCACCAACTCGAATTACTCCACTTATTTGTGCCTTAGAGAGGTTTGAACTTTATTTTTTGTATTTGTGTTATAAGTAAAAGAATGTTGAGTGGGGAAATGCATAAAAGCTAGTCAAGTGTAGACCGACTTTTGAGCTCATCGCCAATAAAACTTTTCATGACTCACATATAACTTGAACACACCCACGATAGGACAAGAATTTATTTTGAAAATATATATTTAAAAGGCAGGTGTTGCAGAGATGGACACACCTGCACTTTTTATGAGGTATGTGTTATAAATAGCACCAATATACTGTAAAATATATTATTATTATTAGTATTATTTTTTGTGCTATTAATTCCAGGGTACTGTACATATGAGAAGTGGTTTAAGTACATGACTTGAGACAATAAAAACAAGAAGTACAATAAACACAAGCTTACTATTTGACAGATTGGTACACAAGTAGAGAGGACCCTGTCCTCGAGGGCTTACATCTACAATGGAAGGGAAAATCAGACAGAAACGGTAGAAGCTTGTCATCTAGTAATGTAGTGGCAGCAGGGTTATTGCAGGTTGTAAGCCTTTCTGAAGAGGTGGGTTTTCAGGTTGCCTTTTAAGGTTTGGATGGTTAGAGAGAATCTAATGTGTTGAGGTAGGGAGTTCCAGAGTATTAGGGATGCAAAGGAGAAATCTTGGAGACTATGATGTGAGGAGCAGATAAGAGGAGAGCAAAGCATGTGGTCTTGTGAGGACCATAGATTATGAATTGGGAGGTATCTGCATATTAGGGCAGAGATGTATGGAAGGGACAGGTTGTAGACAGCCTTGTATGTCATTATTAATATTTTTAACTGAATTCGCAAGGCAATGGGTAGCCAGTGAAGGGATTGGCAGAGGGAAAAGGCGGATGTGAAACGAGAGGAGAAGTGGATTATCCTGGCAGTAGAGTTGAGGGTGGATTGGAGGGGTGCAAGTGTTAGGTTGGAGGCCACAGAGAAGCATGTTGCAATAATCTAGGCGGGTGGTATGTACTAGCACTTTTGTTGACTCGTGGTTGAGGAAAGAGCGGGTTCGAGAAATGTTTTTGAGGTGGAGGCGGCAAGGGCTTGGATGTGCGGTTTGAAGGAGAGGGCAGAATCAAAGGCTGATAATTCTGGTAATAGGGTTGATTGAGATAGTGAATTCAGTTTTCTAGTTGAGCTTAAGAACGGGGCGGAGAAGAAGGAGGATGTACATGTTAGACCAGGGGTGGGCAAACTTTTTGACTCGCGGGCCACAATGGGTTCTAAAATTTGACAGAGGGGCCGGGCCAGGAGCATTTGGAGGGAGTGTTTGGGCCGGATATACTAAAGCATTAAATGTAGTGTGTGCAAACCTCATAGCACAGTAAGAACACTACAACCCAATTTATTAACTGTCTTTCAAATGTGAAAAATAGCCCTTATCAGTTAATAAATTTGTCTCAAGGAATATGCAAGATATGGCATTTACATACTATTTCGCAGATACTGGGAGGAGGAAATGTAAATAGATTAAAATAACATACGCACTGTGATTTATCAAGAAAAAAGTTCTGTTGACTCTGTAAATTAGCTGCCAACCTCTGAGCAGTAGCCGCCCGTTCTTGTGTTGACTGCTTGCTAGCATAGTTTGCATGCTTCGTGGCAAAGTGACGGCTGATATTGTACTCTTTGAAAACCGAAGGGCTTAATGGTGACGTGAAACGAAGTGAAAATTAAAGTGAAATAAAGAGAAATACGCGCCACATTAACAACGGTCAATGTGTTTTGAGTGCGCCATCTATTGGGAAAACGTGGGCATTGCAGGGAAAGGGGAAAAAAAAGGAGGTTTTTACTATAATTTGGACAAGTTCGGCGGGCCGGATTAAAAAGCCTAACGGGCCGTACGTGGCCCGCGGGCCGTAGTTTGCCCATGTCTGTGTTAGACACTCTGGTACTCTGGATAGCAGGGAGGTGACATCTGGGTCAGAGAGATAAATTTGGGTGTTGTCAGCATAAAGATTTGATCACATCTGCGCTATGGCTCCGTTCCGACGTTCTGTCAGAGCTTTCCTTCGGAACGGAGTCCTACGCTATTGATTCAGTCAAAGCTCAGACGGAACGTCGGAACGGAGCCATAGCGCAGATGTGAACGAAGCCTAAGAATGGTACAGAAAACCATGGGAGTTTATGAGCTGTCCCAGGTGTAAATGGAAAAGAGCAAGGGTCCCAGGAGAGTCTAGAGGGACAACAACAGAGATGAGGAGCTGGTGTGTGAGTGGGAGACAGCAAATGTTCAGTTGTTGAGGTATGAGGAGATTCAGGAGAGGGCCAGAGAATTTGTAACAGGAGGAAGTGATCAACTGTGTCAAAGGCAGAGGACAGGTCTAGAAGGAGGAGCGCAGATTAATGTTTTAAGGCTTTGGCAGTTAAAAGATCATTAGTCACTTTGGAATCTGTGATGATCCCTATCCTTAGCTCACGTCACTGAAAAGGATGTAAACAATGGAGCCTACTAGATTTATCATGCAGATTCACAGTCACCTACTTTAGATTACAGACTTATTCTAAATCCCTCACATAGCTATCAGACACCCAAATCTAGTAAAAACCACTGCCCTCACATATTGAATTATTTAACCTAGGCAATAGGAGCTTAGAAAAAACAGGTTTAACACTTTGCTGGATACACCTACGTTAACCGATGCTATTCTGCACAGGATTAACCTTAGGTACTCACAGTATTGAAAGAGAAAATCCTAATCAAATGGGTAATGTTTCTTCGGAGAATGGAGTCATTAGAACTACAGGGAGCAACTTATTAAATTTTCAGGTTTCATATGCAATAGCACAATGTGTTACAAGAAAATAAAATTCTCATAATATACAGAAAAAAATTAATAATTACATTAAAAATAATAGTGCAAAACAGTTATAAAAATAAATGGAATAAAATAACAGAAGACCAAACACTCACTGATGTAACATATCCTGAACTTATTGTGGGGTATAACAGGAAAAATTGAGAACTTCTTCAGTGTAGAATCCCCCAAAGTCTGACACTGTTCCCCTCGTTTTTTGGTATTTTAAACCCATTTTTTTCCCTCCATTCCACTGGCTGGTGATGTCACTGAGAGAAGGTTGTTGACATGATATTGAAGTGTACTATTGCCCTTATCTAGTTATAGTTCTATTAAGAACCTCAAAAATGGTAATATCTCCTTGTAGAAATCTCCTTGAAATAGAATATCACCTGCAATCACCTGTGCATACATTTACCGATCATTTAGACTTCAGTACATTCAATCCTATCCACAAGTTCATTAATAAAATGATTTCAAATAATTGGGCCTAACACAGATCCTTGTGGTACCCAACTGCTGACTTTAGACTAGTTTGAGTGTATACTATTTATTACATTTTCTGTCCCATAACCAATTATTTACCTGTGTACATAAATTGGGCCAATTTAGACAGGGTAAACTTAGACCAGACAGTCAGAAGATGCACCAAATTTATCACAGTGGCGCACTCTATATAATAAATTTTGCACATCTTGCTAGACATGCTAGATACTTTCCTCTATCCTATACCACCTCTAGGTTGTCTTCGGTAATGACAGTTTTTTTGTGCCAAATTTTTGCACATTTTAAGCCACGACTGCCTTTCCACTAAGCCACACCATCTTTTCGAGAAACGTGTCCAGTGAGACACAAACCTCTGTGCACATTTGCTTCATAAATAGGTCTTAAACAGTTTAAGAACTTAATAAGGCCCATCGTATCATTCCCTGCCACTCTGCGGAGGGCAGTAGTGTTGTGTGCGAGCGTGTCCAAGATGCTGTGTTTGATTCAATAAAGAATTGCGATCATGGAGGCCTATGTACGCACAGACTCATTCACAGAAACACAGGACTGTTTTGCTCCTAAATTTCCGTTCCTTTCCATTCTATCAAAAAGCAGCATACATGGTTTGGTGCGGAAGTAGCGTAACACAGGATCCGTGGCTGATGCGTAAAAAAAAATAGTCAACCAGAGAGAGGAGAAGATTATAACAATTATTCCAGCAGGCGCACATTAGTAGAACAACATGTTGACGTGTACTGAAACAGCTTTGCATGAAGCCATGCGATGTGTCAGTTGTGCATGAGTTAAAGAAGGTGGATAAACAGAAGTGCTTGATGTATTGCAAATGGCTACTGGATATGGTCATAGATGGTCATTTGCACCTATTGCAATTCATCATATCTGATGAAGCATGGTTCTATCTTACCGGAGTATTAATTTGCAAAACAATAGGTACTGGCACACAGAAAATTCACACGAGCTGCACCCACAGTCACTACATGATCCAAAAATCTGCGTTTGCTGCGCAATTATAGTCACGAGGATTATGGATCCAATATTTTTTCATGCAAAGTCTACACAGTCGTGCACATGGACATCTTTGAGCAATTCTATGCACAGCCAACGGATTATGAGCGTGAGTATTGTTTCTTTCTACAAGGCAGGGCAACTTGCCAAAATGTATGGTGAGCAAAGGATTGTGGCCCTGATAAAAATTCCCTGTTGATGTTGAAAGGAGTGGAAATGTTGGACAAAAACAATAGCATGGTGAGTTTAAGGCAATCTGGAAGAATTTTAACCCCTTCAGGAGCCAGCCTGTTTTGGCCTTCAGGACCCAGACGATTTTTTCAAATCTGACATGTGTTACTTTATGTGGTAATAACGTTGGAATGCTTTTACCTATCCGAGCGATTCTGAGATTGTTTTCTCGTGACATGTTGTACTTTATGTTAGTGAAAAAGTTTTGTCGATAATTTTGGTATTTATTTCTGAAAAACACCACAATTTAGAAAAAATTAGCAAAAATTAGGATTTTTCTAAATTTAAACGTATCTGCTTGTAAAACAGATAGTAATACCACACAAAATAGTTACTAGTTAACATTTCCCATATGTCTACTTTATGTTTGCATCGTTTTTTGAACGTCCTTTTATTTTTCTAGGATGTTACAAGGCTTAGAACTTTAGCAGCAATTTCTCTTATTTGAAAGAAAATTTCAAAAGGCTATTTTTTCAGGGACCAGTTCAGTCTGAGGTGGCTCTGAGGGCCTTATATATTAGAAAATCCCCAGAAGTCACCCCATTTTGAAAACTTCACCCCTCAAGGTATTCGAATCAGCATTCACAAAGTGTTTTAACCCTTTAGGCGTTTCACAGGAATTAAAGCAAAGTAGAGGAGAAATTTACAAATAATTTTTTTTTTGCCGAAATTAATTTCTAATACATTTTTTTTTTGTAACACAGAAGGTTTTACCAAAGAAATGCCACTCAATATTTATTGCCCAGATTCTGCAGTTTTTAGAAATATCCCACATGTGGTCCTATTGTGATAATGGACTGAAGCACCGGCCTCAGAAGCAAAGAAGCACCTAGAGGATTTTGGGCCTCCTTTTTTTTAGAATATATTTTAGGCACCTTGTCAGGTTTGAAGAGGTCTTGTGGTGCCAAAACAGTGGAAACACCCCAAAAGTTACCCCATTTTGGAAACTACACCCCTCAAGGAATTTATCTAGGTGTATAGTTAGCATTTTGACCGCACAGGTTTTTCACTAAATTTATTAGAATTAGTCTGTAAAAATGAAAATCTACTTTTTTCTGAAAAAACATAGACATTTTTAATATTTACAAGAAATAATAAAGAAAATGCACCCCAACATATGTAAAGCAATGTCTCCCGATTACAGTAATATCCCATATGTGGTAATAAACTGCTGATTGGATCCACAGCAAGGCTCAGAAGGGAAGGAGCGCCATTTGGATTTTGGAGCATGGATTTTGCTGGATTGGTTTTAGATTCCATGTCGCGTTTGCAACCCCCTGGAGGGACCAAAACAGGGGAAACCCTCCAAAAGTGACCCCATTTTGGAAACTACACCTATCAAGGAATTTTTCTAGGTGTATAGTTAGCATTTTGTCCACACAGGTTTTTTGCAGAATTTAGTGGAATTAGGCAGTGAAAATTAAAATCAACTTTTTTTCTGAAAAAGCATAGAAATTTTAAATTTTTACAAGGAATAAAGGAAAAAAGAACCACAACATTTGTAAAGCATTTTCTCCTGATTACGGCAATACCCCATATGTGGTAATAAACTGATGATTGGACCCATGGCAGCGCTCAGAAGGGAAGTAGCGCCATTTGGATTTTGGAGCACGGATTTTGATGGATTGTTTTTCGGTGACATGCCGCCTTTGCAACGCCCTGGAGAGACCAAAACAGTGGAAGCCCCCCAAGTTACCCCATTTTGGAAACCCCCCTCAAGGAACTTTTCTAGGGGTATAGTGAGCATTTAGACTCCATGGGTCTTTTGCAGAATTTATTAGAATTAGGCGGAGAAAATTAATATCACAATTTTTTTCCACTAAAATGTTGCATTTTCTCATTTTCACAAGGGATAAAGGAGAAATAAACAACAAATTTTTGTAAAGCTATTTCTCCCGGGTACGGAAATACCCCACATGTGGTCATACATTTTTTTCATTATAAATTAATTACCCTTTCAGGACTGATCCATTTCTTGCTTTCTTATTTTCGTTTTTCACTGCCCGCCTTCCAAGAGCCATAACTTTTTTCTTTTTCCGTCAGTTGAGTGATATGAGGGCTTATTTCTTGCGGGAGGAATTGTAGTTTCTATTGATACCATTTAAAGTGCCATAAAAAGTACTGGGAAACTGAAAAAAAATAGGAAAATACAGTAATATAGGAAAAAAATCTGATTCCATTTTTTGGGGTTTTCGTTTTTAGAGCTTTTGCCGTGCGGTAAAAACGAAAACTACAGCGATTTTGGCTGTTTAAATTATTTACGTTTTTTACGGTGTTCACCGTGCGAGTTAAATAATGGTATATTGTAATAGTTCCGCCTTTTACGGACGTAGCGATATCAATTCTGTTTATTTTTTTACTTTACTTTTGAAGAAAAATGGGAAAAGGTTTTTTTTTTACTTTTTTTTCTTTCTCACTACTAATAACTTTTATTCTTCTACACATTTTATTAGTCCCGTTAGGGGACTTGTACCAGCGATCATTGGATCGCGGGTACAATATGCTGCGATACTAATGTATTGCAGTATATTGTTATTCTTACAGACTCCTGTAACCGCACGATCGCTGTTCCTGTCCGTTAGTCCTGGGTGTCAGCTCTAATACACAGCCGACACCCGCAGCGTATGGAGCGGGCTCAGCATGTGAGCCCGTTCCATACATCACCCCCGCACCATGACGTGCTATTAAGTCATAGTGCTCAAAGGGGTTAATGCACAGCGGATGGTGTGAATATTGCAATTTTGCACTGATGTGCCATTTTAGTGCATAATATGTTGTGCCCAGTTTGTGCCACTGAAGACAAATACCACATAAAGCGTTAAGCGGGTTCTCCCGGGTATGGTGATGCCATATATGTGGGCACAAACTGCTGTTTGGGCACGCTGCAAGGCTCAGAAGCGAGGGACGCCATTTTGCTTTTGGAGCGCAGATTTTGCTTGGTAGTTTTTCTGTTTGGGGTTTTGCTGGTATTTCAGTTTATAATGTGGGGGCATATGTAATCTGTGCGGAGTACATCAGGGCATAATAAGAGGGTATAAAAATTCGGTAAATAAATAATAATTCATAGATGTGTGGCCGGTGTCGCACTGATAAATGGTGTCGGATCTTATCCGCTTTTAGAAAACACTGCACATTTTTCATCGCCATATTTCTGGGAGCCAGAACTTCTTTATTTTTTCACCACCGGAGCTGTGTGAGGGCTTATTTGTTGCGGGACAATCTGTACTTTTCATTGGTACCATTTTGGAATACATGCGATTTCTTTTGATCACTTTTTATTAAAGTTTTTTGCAAGCCGGGTGACCAAAAACAAGCAATTCTGACAATGTTTTTTAGTTTATTTTTTTGCGGCGTTCACCGTGCACTATAAATGACCATTATATTTTATTCTGCGGGTCGATACGATTACGGCGATACCATATGTATATAGGTTTTTTTTATGTTTTGCAGCTTTTGCGCAATAAAATCACTTTTTTATAAAATAATTTATTTTCTGTCACCATATTCTGAGAGCCGTAACATTTTTTTTTTCTGTCAAAACAGCGGTGTAAGGGATTGTTTTTTGCGGGACGGGTTGTAGTTTTTATCGGTATTATTTTCGGGTACATGCGACTTTTTGATTACTTTTTATTCTCTATTTTGGGAGGGGTGGTGACCAAAAAATAGAGATTCTGGTGTAGTTTTTTATTGTTTTTTTGGGGGGTGTTCATCGTGCGGGAAAAATAACATTATAGTTTTATAGTTGGGGTTGTTACGAACGCGGTGATACCAGATATGTGTACTTTTTTAACGTTTTAATTTTTTTCCAATAATGAAAAATTTATTATAGGAAAAAAATGAAGTGTTTGTTTATATGATTTATAACTTTTAGTTTTATACTTTTTTTAAAACATTTTTATTATCTTTTTTTTACTTTTTTCACTTGTCCCACTAGGGGACACTTAGACTTGCAGCTTTGATCGCTGCTGTAATGCATTACAACCCCCAAGTAGTGTAATGCATTCCAAATGTCATTGTGACGTGACAGTCACACTGACAGGAAGTCTCGGGGGACCGGCCGGAGGCTGCTCCGCCGAGGCTTCCGTACATGGCAACCCGGAGGTCAGTGTCTGACCTCCGATTGCCACGACAAGCATCGGTAGCCCCCACGATCACTTCGTGGGGGCTGCCGATGTGCTTCAAACCACTTAAATTTATGGGGTTAATTGCCGAAATCAGCGGCGATGGTCCGCTGACCAGCAAGGCTGGAGTGTCAGCTGTCAGGGACAGCTGTCCTCCCAGTTTCCGGACACTGTCCGTTAGGACAGTGTGCGCCGGGAACTACTCCGCAATAGTACGTCTGGATGCGGGAACTAACCCCTCTGCAGGACGTACTATTGCGGAGCAGCGCGGCAAGAGGTTAAGTTAGGGTTCCTTAACGGAGAGAGCCTGTAATTGGCAGATGTAATGGGTACTTAAAAAATAACTTTAAAGGAAACCCATCTAAGCTCAACTTCTTGCAGAGGTTCAAAAGGTGATGACATTAATGCCACAAAGACAGGTGACGGGTTCCAAGTTGGAACAGGAGGTTTCACCTTCGGCCTTAGCCTCTTCAGAGATTTGAAGAATCTACAAATCAAGGGATTATGAGAAAACTAGCCAATTGTAAGAGCATTAATTGCTGACACATGAACTTTGAGTATATTAGGTTTTAAATCTTTCCGAAAACCCTCTTTCAAGAATTTAAGAATTTGTGGAACTTCCAGAGAATCAATATTCTTCTCTGAACACCAACTGTGTAGCTTATTCCGCATCCTACCATAAATCCTATTGGTAGACTGTTTTCTGGAAGCTATGAGAATACTCACTACCTCCTCTAACAAACCTAGACTGGATTTCTTCTGTCATATTCCAGGCCGTTATAGAGTCTCTTTAACTGTGGATGATGACAATTCTTTTAGAGCAGCAAATCTTTCAGCAGAAGTAGCATCCAGAATTCTCCTCTCGATAGCTGCAACAGTATCGGAAACCAAACCCTTCGCGGCCAAAAAAGGTGTTATTAATATGACTCTTGGATATTCCTGATTTATTTTCTGAAGAATCCTTGGAATCATCGAAACTAGAGGAAAGAGATAAAGGAATCTTCCCTTCCAGCTGATGGAGAACACATCGAGCACTGACATTTGGTCCACTCTTCTAAGAGAGCAAAACCTGCTCATCTTGCGGTGTTGTCTTGTAGATATCCCATCCCTTTCTTGAGTGCTTCATATCTGAATAATGGTTTGAAAAAAAGATTGGTTCAGTTCTCATTCTGCTGGATTCAACTTCTGGCGACTTAAGAAATCTGCCTAGAGAAAGAAACTCCCTTTGATGTAAACCACTCTTAGATCTTGAATATTGAGTTTGGCTAAACGCATCAAACATGCACATTCTTTCTTTAGGGGTTCCTCCCTGCTTGTTTATGTAGTAAAGAGCCGCTAGATTGTCGATTTGAATTAAGCCACATTTCCTTCTGATCACTAAGAAGAAAAATATTACAGCAAGTGTGAAGGTTTTAGATCTTCAAAAATAGATTGTGAATATATTGTGACGTGAGTTATCATTTAAATGTATTTCCCAATTGACATATTGAGAGTAGAAAGCCACCATCTTAGATCTTGACGATTTTTCCCAGATTGAAATATTCCTGTCACAACGTGTAAAGATCTCTGACTGTAATGATCTGAAATGGGCTTTTGCTAAAGGCCTCACCTGAATAGAAGCTGTAAGAAGACTTAGGGTACTCATGGCCAGTTGCAGAGTGGTTTGGAGCTGAAGAATTATCCATCTGATCCTCTATTGAATAATGGAAATCTTGTCTTGGGGAAGATACGTCTTCATGCTTTGAGAGTTCAGAACGAATGCCAGAAATCTCTTTTGGTGAGTTGGGGAACATCTGACTTTTTCCAATTTATTAGAAAGCCGTGATCTTACAGGCACTCTGTCACCAACTGGATGTGAAATTGGAGGTACTGACGAGATGAGTCGTCCAGATATGAAACTAGGTGAACCCATTACTGATAAGCTGCCAGAACTATGATAGTCTTCGCAAAAACTCTTGGCACTCCAGAAAGCCTAAATGGTAGAGCCCTGAACTAATGTAACTAATGTAAGATGTGTTGATTGAACTTGGCATTTGTCATAAATTTCACTGATGGAGGATGACTGAACGCTATGAAATTCCCTAGAATGTTTAATTTCCGGCACCCATCTAACTGTAGTAGCGATAGCCAATGTTTTAAAAATATCTTTAACCATGCACCAACTAGAACAAGGAGAGTGGCATCAGAAGTCATTATTGTCATGTGGCAGGTTGATTAGAGCCTTTTTTTTTTAGATGATTTAATTGAAAATCTACCTTTTCAACCCTGTGTCACGTTTGGGAAATCTTTTGGGACAAGAGTTTTTTTTTACCTTGAAAATTTTGGTATTTGGAGTTATGGAAACAGCGTGGCTCACCGTGCTGCACGGTTTCCGTGACTCTCATTCACTTCTATGGGAGTTCCAAAAATAGCAAAACTGGCAGAGGGTAGGACTAGGGTCAGGGTGCCCCTTTCTAGAGATATGTGCGTGTCCCGGAGGTTGGACTTGCATCTATCAGACTTTTTATTAATGTACAAAATGGGAATACCACTTTAAAATAAAATACATGTCTGACTGTAGCAACTTATATTTGATATTTTGATGTTTGATATGAAGAATTTTAAATTATACACTCAAGTGATATTTCAGGAATTCCTATAATTCTGTACATAAGAATGACCGTTAAATAGGGAGTACATCTACCACTTAAGTTTCCTAATGAAATGAAAGATAAGATAGATGTACAACTAAATAATAAGTAACTAGGAAGGAAGTCGCTGTTTTCTGTGGTAAACTGTATGTATGAAAATAAGTTATGGACACACCTATGAGAAAGGAATTATCAGTAAACTAGGAGTGGTAGCATGAATAAATGCTCTCTTGTTCTGAAGGTCCCTGTTTCCTATCCTATGAAGTTCCAGTCGTAATTATAATGTTGTTGTAAATATGTGGAATGTTAACCCCTTCCCGACATTTGTCATGAGTATACACCATGGACAGCTAGTGCTTCCCGCACAATATAGTGTACTTGCGACAGATAGATGGCACAGTCTCAGAAGCTGAGCCCGTGCAATCAGCCGCGGGTGTCAGCTGTATATTACAGCTGACACCCTGCTGTTACGGCAGGGACCTGAGCTAGCTCCTCAGCATCTGAGGGGTTTGTAGGGAATCGGTATCCCCGGATCGAGATTGTGGGTGTCCAAAAATGGTACCAATAAAAACTACAGACAGGCTCTCATACAGCTCCATCGACAATTTTTTTTAAAAGTTATGGTCCTCAGAACATGGCAACAGAAAAAAAAGTAATTTTATTGTGCAAAAAGTTGTAAAACATAAAAAAGAAATATAAATTTGGTATCGCCAGAATTGTACTGACCTACAGAATACAGTTAACATGTCATTTATAATGTATGGTGAACGCTGTATAGAAAAAAATAAAATAAAACTATGCCAGTATTGCTGTTTATTGGTCACCCTGCCTCCTAAAAAATAGGATAAAAAGTGATCAAAATTTTGCGAGTACCCAAAATGGTACTTCAGCTCCTGCCGCAAAAAACTAACCCTCCCACAGCTCCGTGGACTGAAAAGCAATAAAAATTATGGGTCTCGGAATATGGCGACCCAAAAACATGATTTTTTTTTGTATTGTCCTAAGGAAGCAGATACAATTAAACGTGGCAGTCGCCCGGGTCCCCAGATGCCCGATGTTTTGCGACGCCACTGAGAATATGTGGCACGGGCCCCCTCATGCCGTGGGCCCAATAGCAGCCGCTAGGGCTGCTACAGCGGTTATTATTTATATGCCCTAATAGCCCATATGGATAAGGGTTAGCTTTCTGAGACAATTCCTTAAAACTGGCTCTAGTGTGTGTGTTTGAGAAAGAGAAATCAATGAATGTACTGCGAAATATAAGCACTGGTATTGCATTTTAGTGAAGATTACTTCCTTAAAAAGCCTCAATGTCTAGCCTGTTATTTTCCATGCAGGTATAAGGGGAACTCTGTTGTTGTGGGTGAGCTTCATCAGGATGTACAATTTTTTGTAGAATTATGCAAAATAACTTTTCGACTGTTTTTGTTGGAAATGTCTGCCAACAGTTTTGTTCTTTTTCATCATTCAACTATTTTGTTGCTTTTTAAGAAACAGTATTGGGAGGCAGCATATTTAAGTCTCTACAGGTCTTTATTTTTATAAATTAAATTATTAATGGCCTCGAGCTAATTCTTTGTACAGATCTGTGATATGGCCCCTATAGCTTGCTAGGGGCCAAAAAATGTTCCTTAATGTGCCTCAGATTCTATAGTGAAGGAAATAAGTATTTGATCCCTTGCTGATTTTGTAAGTTTGCCCACTATCAAAGACATGAACAGTCTAGAATTTTTAGGCTAGGTTAATGTTACCAGTGAGAGATAGATTATATAAAAAAAACAAAAAACTGAAAATCACATTGTCAAAATTATATATATTTATTTGCATTGTGCACAGAGAAATAAGTATTTGATCCCTTTGGCAAACAAGACTTAATACTTGGTGGCAAAACCCTTGTTGGCAGGAACAGCAGTCAGACGATTTTTGTAGTTGATGATGAGGTTTGCACACATGTTAGATGGAATTTTGGCCCACTCCTCTTTGCAGATCATCTGTAAATCATTAAGATTTCGAGGCTGTCGCTTGGCAACTCAGATCTTCAGCTCCCTCCATAAGTTTTCGATGGGATTAAGGTCTGGAGACTGGCTAGGCCACTCCATGACCTTAATGTGCTTCTTTTTGAGCCACTCCTTTGTTGCCTTGGCTGTATGTTTCGGGTCATTGTCGTGCTGGAAGACCCAGCCACGAGCCATTTTTAATGTCCTGGTGGAGGGAAGGAGGTTGTCACTCAGGATTTGACGGTACATGGCTCCATCCATCCTCCCATTGATGCGGTGAAGTAGTCCTGTGTCCTTAGCAGAGAAACACCCCCAAAACATAATGTTTCCACCTCCATGCTTGACAGTGGGGACGGTGTTCTTTGGGTCATAGGCAGCATTTCTCTTCCTCCAAACACGGCGAGATGAGTTAATGCCAAAGAGCTAAATTTTAGTCTCATCTGACCACAGCACCTTCTCCCAATCACTCTCAGAATCATCCAGATGTTCATTTGCAAACTTCAGACGGGACTGTACATGTGCCTTCTTGAGCAGGGGGACCTTGCGGGCACTGCAGGATTTTAATCCATTACGGCGTAATGTGTTACCAATGGTTTTCTTGGTGACTGTGGTCCCAGCTGCCTTGAGATCATTAACAAGTTCCCCCCGTGTAGTTTTCGGCTGAGCTCTCACCTTCCTCAGGATCAAGGATACCCCACGAGGTGAGATTTTGCATGGAGCCCCAGATCGATGTCGATTGACAGTCATTTTGTATGTCTTCCATTTTCTTACTATTGCACCAACAGTTGTCTCCTTCTCACCCAGCGTCTTACTTATGGTTTTGTAGCTCATTCCAGCCTTGTGCAGGTCTATGATCTTGTCCCTGACATCCTTAGAAAGCTCTTTGGTCATGCCCATGTTGTAGAGGTTAGAGTCAGACTGATTAATTGAGTCTGTGGTCAGGAGTCTTTTATACAGGTGACCATGTAAGACAGCTGTCTTTAATGCAGGCACCAAGTTGATTTGGAGCGTGTAACTGGTCTGGAGGAGGCTGAACTCTTAATGGTTGGTAGGGGATCAAATACTTATTTCTCTGTGCACAATGCAAATAAATATATATAATTTTGACTATGTGATTTTCTGTTTTGTTTTTTTATATAATCTATCTCTCACTGGTAAAATTAACCTAGCCTAAAAATTCTAGACTGTTCATGTCTTTGACAGTGGTCAAACTTACAAAATCAGCAAGGGATCAAATAATTATTTCCTTCACTGTATATGGAGGCAAATAAAAGAAATCATGGTATGCCATATTACAAAGATTCTCCACTAAAAACATTGCTTACAGGGGAGAATATAGTGCCTTACAGAGGCACTTTATGGCAGCACACGAAGGGCCTACGATTCTATAATATGGATATATAGGCACTTAGTGTCCCACTACAAGGTCTATGCACCAGCCTGTGCATTAGCTTATAGACTTCACATGTTAGTTGCACATTTTCTGTGAGTATATAAAGGTCAGTAAAAAAGACACATTTGTAGCAGTTCATAAGTTTGTATCAATCAGAAAAAATATTTTTCCCGTCCTCCGAATGCTAAGATTTTTACTTTTTCTATACTTTCAGAATTACATCACCAAGTCTCAATTCCAGCATACAATAAAATTTAGGGCACAGAATCTAAACATTATCTCTACTGTACAGCTGAAAGTTATCTATTGGTGCCTGGGAACAGCAATTTCAGGGTGGGAAGAGGTCGACTATATTGTTGTTCAATAGGATAAATGACACAAAGTCCACAGAAATGTCTGCCTCCATAATTGCTTCTTTATTTAAACATATTTCTAATTCTAGGAATATCCAGAAATATTATTTTCCATGTGTGTAAATGACAGTAACAGTTATTTAGCTGCTGGCGTTCCGTTTACTTTATTGTTCTTTAACCTTTGTTTTCTCTAAACAGTTCAAGATTCTGGAAGGAGTTCACCGTCTTCTCTTCCACGGTTTGATGCAACGCTTGCAATGAGAGTGAGTATTAATCCTAAAATAATGTTTACCGCCACCTAGGCACCTAACCTTATAGTGAATCTTTATCCTTGAAAACCATTTCGAAATATAAAAATCATATTCATATATCAAAATAGATCCTTGATTCTGTAGAGATATATTTCTCAAAATATCTTTATGGTCGGTTCTTTGTTTTTCTGATACGGAGAACCAAATCACTTGCATAGACATACAGTTAAAGCGTACCTTCACTTTTAGTGTGTGCACTATAAGGGCTAGTCCACATGTGGCATAAATACTGCCGATTTTCCGCAAGGTATTTTGTTGTGGAAAATTCGCAGCATAATACAGTAGCAGAAGAGTGGATGAGATTTCAAGAAATCTCATCCACACGCTGCGTACGTGATATGCAGAGATTCCGCGCACAAATTGACCTGCGGTGCGGCTTTTTAATCCACATCATGTCAATTGTGGCGGCGGAAGCCAGGAATTTGTTGCGGGTTTTCCCCATTGAATTCAATGGGGATCTAAATCCGCAAAAGTCAAGTGATGCGACTTTTACGGCAGAATTATTATGGAGCAAAAATCGCAAACTTAGAGGTAAGTATAAGGTGATTTTCTTTTTTCTAAGGTTCTGCAGGCCAACCTCCAGGAATGACGTTTCATCCCATGTGGCCACTTCAACCAATCACAGACTGTAGCGCCAGTCAGATGGGATGAAACATCATCCCAGGAGGCCGGCCTGGATGATGTCAGAGGGCTGACCTCCTGGGATGACGTTTCATCCCATGTGACCACCGCTGTAGCCAATCACAGGCTGGCTGCAGCGGTCTCCTGGGATGAAACATCATCCCAGGAGGCTGACCTGCCAGCAGGCCGGCTAATGCTGCAGTTTTCCGAAGTGGACATTTAGTGCGAAAAACTGCACCACAATTTGGTGCGGTTTCTCGCCCTGAATTCCCTGCGGCCACCAGGGCAGTTACGCTGTATACCTTTACGCAGCGTATCCACCCCGTGTGAACTTACTCTATTCGTTTTTCTAAATCACTTGTATTACCGATTTGGCTTCTAGCGGCAGCATGAACTGTGTAAAGTCGTGCTGTCGGCTGCTCATAACTGTGCAGTTGGAGACAGAGGGTCCAGCTTGTTTCCATGGATCCAGAACGTATCCGTATAGCGCTAACGGCCGTTCTGCATACGAGAGCCATGGAGACAAGCAGGGCGCTCGGTCTCCCACTGAAGAGATATAAGCAGCCAGTAGCATGGACTTTACACAGTCCGTGCTGCTGCTGCTAGAAGCCAAATCGGTAATACAAGTGATTTAGAAAAATTATTATAGTGAACACTCCTGCACTATAATCGTTTTTCACTGAAAGTGAAGGAACGCTTTAATATAAGATCAGGGAAAAATTCTGGCTGCATGCAGCAACCACTAGGCGGACCTTAGTAGCTCATTGAATATTTTTTATACGTTTAAGTCAAATAGTAAAACAGTACTATATGCAGTACGCTTCTAAGCCCCCCCCCCCTACTGGCAGCTGGAGGTAGGCAGGATATATATAAAATACACATACGCTGCGTGAAATTCACTGATAGTCTGAACGGCCCCATTCATTAACATAGGTCCGTGCGACGCGCGTAGCACGGACGTATAACATGTTCGTGTGAATAAGGCCTAATAGTAAGGAATCTCAGCAGAAGGATCTTGGTAATTTGAAAATATTTCCATGGTTATAGGTAGAAGCACTCAAAATAAATTATTATTGGGGAATTGTTATTTATGCAATTTCCTACATGTTTCTGAAACTTTAAAATATCATGGTCTAATGGGATAGAGTTTAATTAGAAAGTTGAGCATTTCCCATCCTAATTCATTTAAATATACGTGCTGTTTGGCTTGAAGTAGCAGATGTTTATAGTAGAACAATGTTTTGTGTGCCTGTCATCCATGGAACCCCCAAATTATATGCTTTTTCAGTCATTAAATCATTGTAATTTAATTATTTTGGCGCCTAGAATTCTACAATTTATAGCTGGAACCACCCTTACTAATAAAGGTGTTGCAAGGTTCTGTACTCAATGAATGGTATATTATAAGGAAGAGCAATGACTCAGGTCTATGCCCAACTATATCATTATTGCTGCCAATGTTTGTTCACATAAACAAATATGACGCCTGTCAGCAAGTTATATTGATAGCCTTTTTTTTTATTGCTATAAAAATAGACTTAGTAAATGTTACTTGCATGTGTTTGGGTACCACATAAGGTATTTGTAGATACAATTAAGCTGTTTGACCAAGATTAGAAAAAAGGGTCCTGAATCAGCGTCCCTCTTGTCCATAGGCTGTGTCTGGTATTGCAGCCCAACTTCATTTACTTGAATGGGAAAGAGCTGCAATAACAGGCAAAGCCCATAGGCAAGATTGAGGCTGTGTGAGGAAAAAAAAAAAAAAGCCTAAAAATAAGTAATAATCTGTAGATTAATCGGATATATATTGGTAAACGAGCATCGATCGACCATATACAGTAGCAAGTCGATCGGCGGTTGTTTAGCACCATTTACATGGAGCAATCATGTCGGTAGCATATCAATTGTGCAACAAAGAACGTTTGATAATTTGTTGGCGCTGGGCCCTTTTACTCAGGCCGATGATCGGGATTGTGTCCTCGATCATCAGTCCATCTAAAAGGGCTTTTAGAAATGCTGTAAATTGTCTGTAAAGCAAAATGAACACACTTTATAGATTACTGCAGCAATGCATAGGATACATAAGAAGATCCATGTCTGTTTTGAATCAGTCATGAATTTATTTCATTTTAAGTTGTCAATTTTTTTTAACTTTGTGCAAATTAGCCTCAAGCTACTTGTTAGTCGTCTAGAAAATATAATGGTAAACCTTGGCTGAAACCTTTTTTTTATCCATTTCCAGGATTTGGAGCCTTCAAAGGAGTTCTCTATACCTCGCCCTCAACAGCGTCCAAACTCATATCTGCAATATCGAACCCATGACTTGGGCCAAATGTAAACCTATATTGCACTGGACTTGCCCCCAGCCATCTGTACATGTTCTTTCCTCCAGGATATTAAATCATCAGCATAAACATAAGTACCAGGAAATTATAAGGAAGCCCTGTGTACCATTTTGCTAATAGATATTTTTTTTTCCGTAATCTGACTTTGTACAGGACGAGCATTAACGTCAGCAGGCAAATAAAATACAGCTAAATCTGTAAGCTGCAACACTTATTTAAATGTCTTGCAACACATGATAAATATCTCTAGCAACTGTGCTACTGTAATAAAGGTATTCTGCAAACATTTGTAACACAAAACTTTGTTGGCAGATATCGATAAATATGTCTCACAGCTATGCCCCCACCACACCATGCAACGTCACTTTTGAAAAACATTGTGCTAGAAAAGAAGCATTTTTCGACAGTTTTTTAGACCCTGCTACTCCAGATTTATGTATGCGACACATTCAAATATCGACCCCATTATCTCTCTACTTCAAAATGTAACAGACGTACAGGCAAAACCATTAATTCTGTTTCGATTTAAGGACTATAATTGGTATCTACAATAATTTCACAATACATCTTTAATGGGCTTGGATCTGCATTTTTCTGTTACGTATCCACTGCTTCCCTTAACACAGTCATAAGGGCAGATTTAATAAGACTGGTGTTTAATATACTAGTCTTTGCTATCTGCAGATTTATTAGGAGGCACAAGCCTCTAAAAAAAATCTGTCACATCTACCCGCTGGCAATGTGGTGACATAAAATAAAAAATAATTATACTCACCTCACCACTACTCTTCTCCCCTCCGTGTCCCTTCAGCGTGCAGTGGCTCATGCAAGGTCCTGACGACATGCAGCGTCAGTGCTTTATATACAACGCTGCACTCAACATTAACAGTTCTGTGTCATATACAACGTCCTGATGGTGGCCGGTGTCAAGACCATGTATGAGTCACCGCACACTGAGGGAGTCAGAGGGGGAAAGAAGAATGAGGTTTGTATAATTTTTACTTTGATTTATTTAACTGTCTGAAGCAAAGGAGGACAGTCCAATCTGGGGAGCAAGGCACGGGGCCCATCATGGGCCTCCACCTTTCTACACATCACAGAGTGAAATCTCAACCAGTTCCTAGCTGGCGTAGATTTCCACTATAATTGTCAAAGCAATGTGGCTCCCCTTTTTACAATTGTTGTGAGGCCGCCGAAAAAACTTTTTTGCCCTTTTGTGACTTTTAGGGCATGACCACACGTGGCGGATTTCCTCCGCAACTGTCCGCATCAATGCCGCACAGAATCTGCGTTGCAGATTCTGCTGCGGATCT
Source organism: Rhinoderma darwinii (assembly GCF_050947455.1). Classification (NCBI taxonomy): domain Eukaryota; kingdom Metazoa; phylum Chordata; class Amphibia; order Anura; family Rhinodermatidae; genus Rhinoderma; species Rhinoderma darwinii. The sequence continues at coordinate 72,277,244 of NC_134693.1, read as the reverse complement.
GCACAAAATGTGCAGAAAATTGATGCGGACTAGCTGCTGCGGACTGCGGGAAAAGTGCTTCCCTTCTCCCTATCAGTGCAGGATAGAGAGAAGGGACAGCACTTTCCCTAGTGAAAGTAAAAGAATTTCATACTTACCGGCCGTTGTCTTGGTGACGCGTCCCTCTTTCGGCATCCAGCCCGACCTCCCTGGATGACGCGCCAGTCCATGTGACCGCTGCAGCCTGTTATTAGCCTGTGATTGGCTGCAGCCGTCACTTAGACTGAAATCTCATCCTGGGAGGCCGGACTGGAGACAGAAGCAGGGAGTTCTCGGTAAGTATGAACTTATATTTTTTGACAGGTTGCTGTATATTGGGATCGGTAGTCACTATCCAGGGTGCAGAAACAGTTACTGCCGATCGCTTAACTCTTTCAGCACCCTGGACAGTGACTATTTACAGACGTCTCCTAGCAACGCTCCCGTCATTACGGGAGCCCCATTGACTTCCTCAGTCTGGCTGTAGACCTAGAAATACATAGGTCCAGCCAGAATGAAGAAATGTCATGGCAAAAAAGCAAGACGTATCCGCAGCACACATAACATGTGCATGACAGCTGCAGACTTCATTGCGGAACTTAGAATCTCCATTGAAGTCAATGGAGAAATTCCGCCATGAGTCCGCCACTGCTCCGCAACAGACAGAGCATGCTGCGGACACCAAATTCCGCTCCGCAGCCTATGCTCCGCAGCGGAATGTTACGCATCGTCTAAACGAACACTTCTAAATAGAAGTGGAAGTCAATGCAGAAACGGCTCCGCTGCGGATTAACGCTGCGGAGTGTCCGCAGCGGAATTTAAGTGAAATTCCGCCACGTGTGAACCCAGCCTTACACAGCAGAAAACTGACATCGAAAGGTTGATAAATTCCCCCTATAAGCCCCATACACGCGATCGTAAAAATCGTCCATAATTGCGGACTGTGATTACGGTCCGCAATTACGCACCCATCCACTTCTATTGTCCACGGACACCTTCCTGTTTTTTTATGCGAAGGTGTCCGGGCCGCAGAAGTGTACCATGAAAAATAGGACATGTCCTATGTTTTACGAGCCTTGCTCCCACACTTTTTATGGGAGCACAGGCCGAGAATGCGGGCGGCTGTCCGCAGGCATCTGCGGCTGGCAGTGCCCGCAATCGCGGGCGGTAATTACGAGCACGGCCGTGTGCATGAGGCCATAGAGATAAATGATACAATTCTTGCTGCATGCAGCTACCACTAGGTGGAGCTTTTTGCATATGGACTGATACAGCTCCCATTGTGTTCAGTGGGAGCTGTATAAATCAACATGCAGTAAGCTACCTCTAGTAGCACCTGGAAATATCCAGAATTTTTTTTCTTTAACAACGCTACTTGATGGGAAGCAGGGGGTTTGGAGCTCCATATTAGAACAATTGAGTTCTGACTACTACAAACATACTGTATATTATGTCATTTTTCAGCATTGCATTTTTTGCCTAAAAATTAAATGGACCAAAAAACAAAGCCCAGTATTGTCTTTAAAGGCTATGTACACCTTTGGAGGGCAATTCTTTTTTTTAAATAAAAAGGTTAGTCAGTGTGATTAGTGCAACTTTCTAAATAGTTTTACTTTTTGAGATGCACTAATCACACTGACTAACCTTTTTATTAAAAAATAAATAAAAAATAAAAATTGCCCTCCAGTGTACAGCACATAGCCTTTAATGAAATATTTTACAGCAATCTACAATTAAAAGTGAGTAACTGATATAGCTTGTCTCCCTCTCCACATTGAAATAAGCATGCATGCTTGGATTGGCTGAGCCTGCATGTTTATGTGGAGGTCAGGGAAGATAGCTCTCTTAAGTGTATGGCCAGATTTGCGTAATATGTCTGACAGCATACTAAAAATAAACTGCTTTCTGTTTCCAAGAACAACCAGCATATTTTATTTAACAGCTGTGTATATGAACTGAGAAAATGTTATTAAATAGCTCAAAATCGGTACAAAAATAGTAAAGCCAGGTATTTGCAAAGTTACTCTGTATTTCAAAAACATTTTAACTGTGAAATGTTGTTAATTTAATTTAAAGGATTTTCCATGTTTATGTTAATAAATATTAATCACTATATAAATAAAAAGTTATACAACTTTCTTATATACTTTATTATTGTATATGTACAATATACTTTATGTATTATTCTATATGTATATTTACTGTTTCTATTCCTTACAATTTCTTAGATATTTGATTGCTGTCAGTGAATGGGAACATTCTTGTTTACTTTCAGAGACAGCAAGTCCTACTCTAAGCTGAGAAGTAGATTCAATTGTATCTGGTCTATGCAATGCTCTGTGAGCGAAATACATCAGCAGCGGCTGTACAGATCTTGTCACGATCTGTGGGTATGTGGACCCACAGGGCAATACCGCAGTAGCGGGATAGCAGCTGGCCAAACAGTGTACCAAGTCAATGTATATATAGTCCAAGCACAAGGGTAAATGTAGTAGTTCAGACAGTAGCAACGACTAGGCTCAGATGGGAACTTTGGCAGCAGACACCAAGCGTGGTGTAACACAGCAGGCATGACCGGTGGCACAACACGACTCCAACTTTCTAAGGCACAGGAACAAAGGTAACACGGGATACAGGATACAGGTAGCAGGTACGGGAACACTGGGAACAGGATATCACTAAGGGATCATTTGCAAGACTTAGGTCCCATGCACACGTCAGTATTTTCATCTATCCAGAAAAACTGATCCTAAATACGTTCCGTATTGCATCCGTATTCCATCCGTATATACGGATCTTTACAAAAAGAGGGAGGTTGCAAATGATGTCATCAACATGTTGCCTAGCAATGCTTCCGTAAATACGGACGGTTTACGAATGTACATCAGTAGCCGTCCGTATTTACGGAAGCTCCCATAGACTTCTAGGGGAGAGTCCTTGCCGTAATTACTGACAAAAATAGGACAGGTTCTATGATTTTTTCAGCACGGACACCCATCAGTAAAAATACTGAAAGGTGTCCGTGGCCAATAGAAATGAATGGGTCCGTAATTACTGTCAGCATTTACTGTCTGTAATTACTGATGAAAAATACTGTCGTGTGCATGGGGCATAACACGAGTAAACACAACAACGTTCAGGCAATGAGTGAGGGCAGAGCCATTTTTATTGTCCAGGGTGATCATGGGCTAATTACAGATCTTAATCATGTGTGTGCACTGGTCCTTTCAAGTGGGACGCGAGCGCACACGCACCCTACGGGAACCAGTGCAGCGATGCGGAAGTGAGTGCTGGTGTCTCTCAGGAGGGAGATGCCGCCCGACACTCACTCGTCCATGGCCGCGGCCGTCTAGGGGCAGGTAAGAACGCGACCGTGACCGTCGGCAGGCAGGTAGCGGCTGTGGACGTTACAGATCTGACTGATAGCATGCAACAATGGACAGTACCAGTCTGAAGTCCAGAGCAGCACTAAGGGTAGGTTTACATGTGCATATTTCTGACCATTTTGAGCGGCAATAGACTATATAACAAGTCGATCGGCACCCACTGGACGGCACCCTCTTTTGGCTTTTGTTTGCGACCCCGCACTACCATTCTAAAACTAAGTCCCTGCAACATCACAAACAACGATAATTGTATTCAAAAACAGAGAATACCATCCAAAGAATGACTAAAATAGAAATATATTGTGCAACAATGACACAAAATATTTTGGCTGACATATGTCAAGATCATTCCCTACTAGAAGCCGGTAGTAGTTTTGATGGCTTCATACTTTCCTGTGACAACACTTCTCGAAACAAACTACACATTGGAGTTTATTGGAAATAACAGTAAAACCATATACTCATCACTGTTTCATCTATTTTTCTTTTTATTCTTATCACTGCCAGATGTAAAGGATTCCAACTATATTTATAAAATGTATCCATTATTAACAAAATGTATATAGCTACGTGTATAACTGTATTCTGCATTTCAAATGTATTCTGCCTCTATTCCGTTTTTCAGCTGTATTCAGCCTCTATCCTCCCATATTCTGCCTCTATTTCATTTTTTCAGCTGTATTTGCCCCCTATTTTGCTTTTTAGCTGTATTCTGCCCCTATTCTCCTATTCTCCTATATTCTACCCCCTATTCTCCTGTATACTGCCTCTATACTCCTGTTCTCCTGTATACTGCCTCTATACTACTGTCGTCCTGTATACTGCCTATATTCTCCTGTCCTCCTGTATACTGCCTCTATTCTCCTGTCCTCCTGTATTCTGCCTCTATTCTCCTGTCCTCCTGTATACTATGTCCATACTCCTATCATCCTGTATACTGTCTCTATAATCTAGTCCTCCTGTATACTGCCCACCCGTAGATAGTGCCCTACATAAAGCCACCCTGTAGATAATGCCCCACATATAGCCCCCTGTAGATAGTGCCCTACATATAGCCCCCCTGTAGATAATGCCCCACATACATCCGCACGGTATATAGTGCCCCACATATAGTCCCCCTGTAGAGAGTGCCCCCCTGTAGATAATGCCACTCACACTTTTAAGAGAAATAAAATAACTTTACTTACCTGATCCCGTTCCCATGCCGTCCTCTTGCAATGCAGCCCTGCTCTCTTCTAAGTAGGTCTGCTGGGGCTGAAAGACGCAAGCGCCGTTGAAAGGCACTGATTGGTCATTCTGCCCTTTCATTAGTCATCCTGCCCTGCCATTAGTCATTCTGCCCTGCAAATCAGCGCCTTTCAACAACGCAAGCGGCGCAATGACATCATTGCGCCGCTTGCGTCATTGAAAGGCACTGAATGGCAGGGCATGGAACGTATAGACGCAGGTACAATTATACTGCATGAGGATGTGGTGGCGGCTGGTTTCAGTGGCACTGCCCCCCCCTCAGAGTGGCAGCAGACCGCCGCCTGAGGCGAGAAGCTCATCTAGCCTCATGGACGGTGCGGCCTTGCTTATACGGTATGTGTTTGTAAATAGATATGTCACTAATATATGTTCAATTATTTATCCTAAAACTATAGAGTATCCTGCAATCTGTTCTGAAGTTCACTTCTCCAAAACAAGCAACCTCTCAATACAGAAAGTAAACAAAGTCCCATCACTGTCTTTCTGAGATTTGCTTTTTCTCTAACACTCACTGTACAAACATACACTCGAGTGTAAGCAGTGCTTCCGCAGGGGCATAGCTGGGGGGGGCAGGTGGGCATATGCCCCAGGCGCAACATATGCCCGCTGCCACCACCTCCTGCACTATAATTGTACCTGCGTCTATAGGACACAGGTACAATTAGAAACAATGAATGCCCGGGTACGTTCTGTGCCCGGCCATTCAGCGCCTTTCTACGAGTGAAGCGGCACGATACTTTGCGCTGCTTGCGTCGTTGAAGGGCGCTGATTGACAGGGAAAGTCATTCTGCCCTACCAATCAGTGCCTTTCATAGTTGCAAGCGGCGCACTCATGTCAACTTGCTGCTTGCGTCGTTCAACCCCAGGAGACCTGTGCAGAAGAGAGCAGGCCTCCATTGCCGCCGGACAGCACGGGAACGGGATTAGGATAAGTTTGTATAGTTTGTTTTTTTATCCTAATAAAAAAGTGTGTGGCATTATATATGGGGTGTGGCTTTATCTACAGGGGGGCTATATCTACAGGGGGCTATATACAGGGGTGGGCTATCTGTGGAGCACTCTATACAGGGGTGGGCTATATGTGGAGCACTATATACAAGATTGTGCTATATCTACAGTGGGCTATATTCATGGGTGGTCTCGCTGTGGAGCCCTATAGGGGGAGCTACAGTGAAGAAAATAAGTATTTGATCCCTTGCTGATTTTGTAAGTTTGCCCACTGTCAAAGACATGAACAGTCTAGAATTTTTAGGCTAGGGTAATTTTACCAGTGAGAGATAGATTATATAAAATAAAAACAGAAAATCACATAGTCAAAATGATATATATTTATTTGCATTGTGCACAGAGAAATACACTACCGTTCAAAAGTTTAGGGTCACTTAGAAATTTCCTTATTTTTTAAAGAAAAACACAGTTTTTTTCAATGAAGATAACATTAAATTAATCAGAAATACACTCTATACATTGTTAATGCGCTAAATGACTATTCTAGCTGCAAACGTCTGTTTTTTAATGCAATATCTACATAGGTGTATAGAGGCCCAGTTCCAGTAACCATCACTCCAGTGTTCTAATGTACATTGTGTTTGCTAACTGTGTTAGAAGGCTAATGGATGATTAGAAAACACTTGAAACCCCTTGTGCAATTATGTTAGCACCGCTGTAAACAGTTTTGCTGTTTAGAGGAGCTATAAAACTGACCTTCCTTTGAGCTAGTTGAGAATCTGAAGCATTACATTTGTGGGTTCGATTAAACTCTCAAAATGGCTAGAAAAAGAGAGCTTTCATATGAAACTCGACAGTCTATTCTTGTTCTTAGAAATGAAGACTATTCCATTTGAGAAATTGCCAAGAAACTGAAGATTTCCTACAACGGTGTGTACTACTCCCTTCAGAGGACAGCACAAACAGACTCTAACCAGAGTAGAAAGAGAAGTGGGAGGCCCCGCTGCACAACTGAGCAACAAGACAAGTACATTAGAGTCTCTAGTTTGAGAAATAGACGCCTCACAGGTCCTCAACTGGCAGCTTCATTAAATAGTACCCGCAAAACGCCAGTGTCAACGTCTACAGTGAAGAGGCAACTCCGGGATGCTGGCCTTCAGGGCAGAGTGGCAAAGAAAAAGCCATATCTGAAACTGGCTAATAAAAGGAAAAGATTAATATGGGCAAAAGCACACAGACATTGGACAGAGGAAGATTGGAAAAAAGTGTTATGGACAGACGAATCGAAGTTTGAGGTGTTTGGATCACACAGAAGAACATTCTGTGAAACGCAGAACAACTGAAAAGATGCTAGAAGAGTGCCTGACGCCATCTGTCAAGCATGGTGGAGGTAATGTGATGGTCTGGGGTTGCTTTGGTGCTGGTAAAGTGGGAGATTTGTACAAGGTAAAAGGGATTTTGAATAAGGAAGGCTATCACTCCATTTTGCAACGCCATGCTATACCCTGTGGACAGCGCTTGATTGGAGCCAATTTCATCCTACAACAGGACAATGACCCAAAGCACACCTCCAAATTATGCAAGAACTATTTAGGGAAGAAGCAGGCAGCTGGTATTCTATCTGTAATGGAGTGGCCAGCGCAGTCACCAGATCTCAACCCCATAGAGCTGTTGTGGGAGCAGCTTGACCGTATGGTACGCAAGAAGTGCCCATCAAGCCAATCTAACTTATGGGAGGGCCTTCTGGAAGCATGGGGTGAAATTTCTCCCGATTACCTCAGAAAATGAAGAGCTAGAATGCCAAATGTCTGCAATGCTGTAATTGCTGCAAATGGAGCATTCTTTGACGAAAGCAAAGTTTGAAGGAGAAAATTATTATTTGAAATAAAAATCATTATTTCTAACCTTGTCAATGTCTTGACTATATTTTCTAGTAATTTTGCAACTCATTTGATAAATATAAGTGTGAGTTTTCATGGAAAACACAAAATTGTCTGGGTGACCACAAACTTTTGAACGGTAGTGTAAGTATTTGATCCCCTACCAACCATTAAGAGTTCAGCCTCCTCCAGACCAGTTACATGCTCCAAATCAACTTGGTGCCTGCATTAAAGACAGCTGTCTTAAATGGTCACCTGTATAAAATACTCCTGTCCACAGACTCAATTAATCAGTCTGACTCTAATCTCTACAACATGGGCAAGACCAAAGAGCTTTCTAAGGATGTCAGGGACAAGATCATAGACCTGCACAAGGCTGGAATGGGCTACAAAACCATAAGTAAGACGCTGGGTGAGAAGGAGACAACTGTTGGTGCAATAGTAAGAAAATGGAAGACATACAAAATGACTGTCAATCGACATCGATCTGGGGCTCCATGCAAAATCTCACCTCGTGGGGTATCCTTGATCCTGAGGAAGGTGAGAGCTCAGCCGAAAACTACACGGGGGGAACTTGTTAATGATCTCAAGGCAGCTGGGACCACAGTCACCAAGAAAACCATTGGTAACACATTACGCCGTAATGGATTAAAATCCTGCAGTGCCCGCAAGGTCCCCCTGCTCAAGAAGGCACATGTACAGGCTCGTCTGAAGTTTGCAAATTAACATCTGAATGATTCTGAGAGTGATTAGGAGAAGGTGCTGTGGTCAGATGAGACTAAAATTTAGCTCTTTGGCATTAACTCAACTCGCCTTGTTTGGAGGAAGAGAAATGCTGCCTATGACCCAAAGAACACCGTCCCCACTGTCAAGCAAGGAGGTGGAAACATTATGTTTTGGGGGTGTTTCTCTGCTAAGGACACAGGACTACTTCACCGCATCAATGGGAGAATGGATGGAGCCATGTACCGTCAAATCCTGAGTGACAACCTCCTTCCCTCCACCAGGACATTAAAAATGGCTCGTGGCTGGGTCTTCCAGCACGACAATGACCCGAAACATACAGCCAAGGCAACAAAGGAGTGGCTCAAAAAGAAGAACATTAAGGTCATGGTGTGACCTAGCCAGTCTCCAGACCTTAATCCCATCAAAAACTTATGGAGGGAGCTGAAGATCTGAGTTGCCAAGCGACAGCCTTGAAATCTTAATGATTTACAGATGATCTGCAAAGAGGAGTGGGCCAAAATTCCATCTAACATGTGTGCAAACCTCATTATCAACTACAAAAAACATCTGACTGCTGTGCTTGCCAACAAGGGTTTTGCCACCAAGTATTAAGTCTTGCTTGCCAAAGGGATCAAATACTTATTTCTCTGTGCACAATGCAAATAAATATATATAATTTTGACTATGTGATTTTCAGTTTTTTTTAAAATATAATCTATCTCTCACTGGTAAAATTAACCTAGCCTAAAAATTCTAGACTGTTCATGTCTTTGACAGTGGGCAAACTTACAAAATCAGCAAGGGATCAAATACTTATTTCCTTCACTGTATATATGGGACACTATATACAGGGGTGGGCTATATGGGGGGCACTATCTACAGGGGGCTCTATGGCAGGCACTATCTACAGGGGGCACGGTGTGTGTGTGTGGGACACAGTGTATGGAGCTATTATAATTAGAGGTGCAGTGTACGGCGCTATTATATTTAGGGGTACAGTGTGTGATATAATGAGAATGTTATCTTTGTTTATAGGTGTAGAAATGTTTAAAAAATGAGAAGCTGAAGACATCTGAGCAGCAAACTGCAGAAATGGGCTGTGACCGGGAAAAGTCATCATAGAGGTCTGGACTGGATGGAAAAAAAGAACTAGAATGTGAGACGTCACCGGTGATTCACTTAATGTAAAGGTTTTTCTGCCTTTAATCAGCACTGTAATCACTGTATGATTTGCAGCGAGATGATGGGTGATATGATTATGATATGATTTTTTTTTGTAAAAGAGCAATACCCAGCATATCCTTACCATTGTTCGGACCATGCTTGGAGCTGGAAACAATTTAGTGCAAACCTATACGGCAGGGGTTGCACTAAATTGAGCTGTATTTGTGCTGGTGTTGTATATATGTACTGAGCTTGGTTCTGGTACTATACATATGTACTGAGCTTGGTCCTGTGGCTGTATTTATATACTGAGCTCAGTTCTGGAGCTGTATTTATGTACTGAGCTTGGTTCTGGTACTGTATATATGTAATGAACTGGGCTCTGATGCTGTATATATGTAATGAGCTTTGTTCTGGTGATGTATATATGTACAGAGCTTGGTACTGGCGCTGTATTTATGTACTGAGCTTGGTACTGGAGCTGTATATATGTAATAAGCTTGGTTCTGGTGTTGTGTATAAATCTATATTGCTTGTAAAATGTACAAATATTTTTATGCTCGAGTTACATAAAAAAATGTGGAAAAGAAATGACACGTTATTGATTGGTAGATAAAACAAACATGGCGAGGGGGACGGAGATGTCGGGAAAGCGGTTGGGGGCGCCAAACTGAATCTTTGCCCCGGGTGCTGGAGAACCTAGTTACGCCTCTGGCTTCTGACTTCATGGATCCGTGAGCGCTGGCCCCTGTCTCCTTCCTAGGAGACGCCAGCGCTAACTTACGCTCCGTCCTGCTGTGTCCCGTAAAATGATCGTCATCATCATCAACTGCCATGATTTCCTGGTCTATAAAAAGGCCCCAGGCCTTCTGATCCTTGCCTGAGCGTTGTTAGTCTATCCCAGTCTGTCTCGCAAATGGTCCCTTAGTGTTTCCCCGTTACAGTTGTTACCCGTGCCCTGTTACCCGTTCCTGTATTCCGTATTGTTCTAGTTCCTGTGCCTAACAGCGTTGGAGTCATGTCTACTGAACCTGCTGTCATTTGCCACGTCCAGTGTCTTCTGCCACGTCCAGTGTCGTGTGCCACGTCCAGTGTCTTCTGCCACGTCCAGTGTCTTCTGCTACATCGGATACTGCCCGCCACGTCTGGCGCCACCTGCCGTACCAGCCTCCATCCGTGCTGAAGCCACAGCCACCGTCTGGACTATTTCAGGTACCCAAGCATTACTGTCTGCCATTGACTTTCGCATAGACTGTGACCTGGTCAGCTGCCTTCCCGCTATGGCGGAGCGGCCTAGTGGGTCCACATACCCTGTGTCCGTGACAGTACGCTCAGGCCATGGAACCTGCTGGCCAGTCCAAGACCGCAGACCAGAAGATACGGACAGAGATGCATGACCCACGCACACGTCAGGATCAACTCCTTGAGGCGGTGAATTCTATCCTGGTCCGCCTGGATCTACTCGCTGTTCCACCTCCGGTTCTTCCTCCTGAAGCGGTTGCTGTGCCACTGCCCGTTGCTCCTCCTGTTTGTTCCGGATCCACAGTTCCTCTGCCTCTTCCTCCTCGCTACGACGGTGATCCCAGAGCATGTAGAGGATTTCTCAATCAATGCACGGTTAATTTCAGGCTATGGCCTCATCTCTTCCCCTCCGAGGAGGCCAAAGTGGCGTTTATTATCTCCCTCCTCGCTGGCAAGGCCCTGGCATGGGCGAACCCAATCTTGGAGCAACAAGGACCTGTATCCTCAGACCTAGCCTTGTTCCTGCAGTCCTTTTGTGCCGTGTTCGAGGAGAAGGATTGAACATCCTCTGCCGCAGCCACTCTGTTGACCCTCAAGCAAGAAGGCTCCACAGTAGGGGATTCGCCAATTTCTACCGGCAGTTTATTCCGAACTTTTCTTCTCTGAAGGCTCCCATCTCTACCCTTACCAAGAAGGGTGTGAACACCAAGGTGTGGACTCCAGAGGCAGAGTCCGCATTCATTAGCCTTAAGAAAGCCTTCACTTCAGCTTCGATCCTCCATCACCCTGACGTATCTCGGCAGTTCTCACTGGAAGTGGACGCTTCCTCTGTTGGTGCAGGTGCACTTCTGTTCCAGAGGAGCTCCAAAGGAAAGGCAGTGGTATGTGGCTACTACTCAAGACTCTTTTCTTCTGCTGAGCGCAATTACTCCGTTGGAAATCGGGAGCTACTGGCTATCAAATTGGCCCTGGAGGAGTGGAGACATCTTCTAGAAGGCGCAGCTCACCCCATCCTGATCTTCACCGACCACAAGAACCTCACCTACCTTCAGTCCGCTCAAAGACTGAATCCTCGTCAAGCCAGGTGGTCGCTGTTCTTCACCTGTTTCCAGTTTCTGCTCCACTACCATCCCGCTGACAAGAATGTGAGGGCCGATGCCCTGTCCAGATCATTTGAGACGGAAGACACGGTGGAGTCCCTTCAGACTATCATAGACCCATCCTGCATTGTCACCGCTAATCCTCTGCAGCTTAGAGACATCCCTCCGGGGAGAACTTTTGTTCGGTTGGCAGACAGAAAAAGAATTCTCCGATAGGGACACAGTTCTAAACTGGCGGGACACGCTGGTGTCCGTAAAACCCAAGACCTGATTGCTCATCACTTTAGGTGGCCCACGCTACCTAAAGATGTTCTGGACTTTGTTTCTTCTTGCACGGTGTGTGCCTCTAACAAAGTGACTCACTCCAAGCCTGCCGGCCTGCTTCAACCTCTGCCTGTACCCAGTGCCCCTTGGCAGCACATTGCGATGGACTTCGTCACAGACCTTCCTTCCTTAGCAGGATGCAACACCATCTGGGTGGGGGTGGACCGGTTCTCTAAGATGGCATATTTTATCCCGCTGACTGGCCTCCCCTCTGCTCCCCGACTGGCAAGTCTCTTCATTCAGCACATCTTTCGCTTGCATTGCTTGCCTCTTCACATTGTGTCCGACCGGGGGGTTCAGTTTACCTCTAAGTTCTGGAGAGCCCTCTGTAAACTCCTGGATGTGAGTTTGGACTTTTCCTCTGCCTATCACCCCCAATCCAATGGGCAAGTTGAGAGGATCAACCAGATCATGGAAAATTATCTCCGCAACTTCATCTCTTCACAGCACAATAACTGGGTACAGCTTCTTCCATGGGCCGAGTTCTCATACAACAACCACACAAGTAAGTCCACCACTTCCACTCCATTCCACATTGTGTACAGTCAACATCCTAGAGTCTCTCTTCCTGTGTCGACTTCATCTCAGGTACCCGCTGCTGTCTCTGCATATGGGGACTTCCTGCAAATCTGGCAAAAGACCCGGTCCTCTATTTTGCTGGCAGTAGATCGCATGAAGCGAAAGGCAGTATCTTCCGGGGACTAAAGTCTGGCTGTCCTCTCGGAACATTCGCTTGAAGGTACCCTCATACAAGTTTGCTCCCAGGTTCATTGGTCCTTTCGAGATTCTGCAACAGATCAACCCTGTCTCCTATAAACTGCGGCTGCGTCCTACCCTCAGAATCCCTAACTCCTTCCATGTGTCCCTCCTGAAACCAGTGGTCCTAAACCACTATAGCAAGACTTCTAGTTCCTCAGCTGCTCCCAGCAGTCCTTCTGATGTATTCGAGGTAAAGGAGATCCTGGACTGCAAAAGGGTAGGAGGAAGGACTTTCTATTTGGTGGACTGGAGAGGGTTTGGTCCTGAGGAGAGGTCCTGGGAGCCAGAAGAGAACCTCAGTGCTCCTGCTCTCATTAAAAAGTTCCTCTCTCGCTCTGGTCCCAAGAAGAGGGGGCGTAAGAGGGGGGATATTGTAGCGTCCATGGCCGCGGGCCGTCGGATTTACTCACCTCCCAACGCCCGCAGCCATGCATCCGTGAACGCTGGCCCCTGTCTCCTTCCTAGGAGACGCCAGCGCTCACTTCCGCTCCGTCCTGCTGTGTCTCGTAGGGTGCGCGCGCTTGCGCGTGGCCTTAAAGGGCCAGCGCGTACAAAAGGATCGTCATCATCATCAACTGCCATGATTTCCTGGTCTATAAAAAGGCCCCAGGCCTTCTGATCCTTGCCTGAGCGTTGTTAGTCTATCCCAGTCTGTCTCGCAAATGGTCCCTTAGTGTTTCCCCGTTACAGTTGTTACCCGTGCCCAGTTACCCGTTCCTGTATTCCTTATTGTTCTAGTTCCTGTGCCTAACAGCGTTGGAGTCATGTCTACTGCACCTGCTGTCGTTTGCCACGTCCAGAGTCTTCTGCCACGTCAAGTGTCTTCTGCCACGTCCAGTGTCTTCTGCCACGTCCAGTGTCTTCTGCTACATCGGATACTGCCCGCCACGTCTGGCGCCACCTGCCGCACCAGCCTCCATCCGTGCTGAAGCCACAGCCACCGTCTGGACTATTTCAGGTACCCAAGCATTACTGTCTGCCATTGACTTTGCATAGACTGTGACCTGGTCAGCTGCCTCCCCGCTACGGCGGAGCGGCCTAGTGGGTCCACATACCCTGTGTCCGTGACAATACCCTTCCTGGGGTTCTAAATTACTTTAGGAATTCCTCTCTTTACAGTAAATTAAATATTAACTATACATAGTATATTCAATTGTTACTTCCCTATAGAGAAGCATGCCCTAATATGAAACCTGTGTGATAAAGCTAACTCAAAATCTTTGTTTCGTAGAAAGTTCCTGCTAACCAGTGATATGTTTCCACAATCTCTGGTGTATGTGCCTGTGTGTGTTGATTTATTGAGCAATTCAGCAATTTTCATTCCACTGTGTAACCTGATTTAGAACGACTTAGTCTTCATAAGTGAAAGTGGCAATGGCTGTCATTTGATTACATGGTTGCATAGTACAGTTGAAAAAAAACATATATCCATCAAGTTCAACCGAGAGATTGTAGAGGATAGGGATACCTGAAGGAGTATGGGTAATATTTAGAACTTTATTTTACCCCTTTTGATCCAGAGAAAGGTAAGAGACTCATAATGCATGAGCCAATATGACCTAAAAGCAGCAGATTGGATCAACATTCAAAACAAGAATTTTATGCATTTACATAAACTTTGATATTATTTTGTTCTAAAAAATGACAGTATCTAAGCCTTTTGTTTTTTTTTACGTCATCTACTGTTACTGCTGTGATCAGCTCGTGAGGTAGGCTATTCCACAGATTCACAGTAAAGAAGGCTTGTTAGCTCTGGAGATTTAACCTTTTTTTTTTTTTGCCAGACCGATGGATTGCCCTTGTATTTTGAGGGGATTTTATATGGAACAGTTTTTCACCATGTATTTGGTAGGGGCCATTCATATACTTATACTAGTTAATAAGTACACTTTTCAACATTAAATAAATGTAATTCTTTCAATAATTGTAATTCTTTCAAATGTTTCCTCATAACAAAGATTCTCCATGTCCCTTATTGGTGTAGTTGCACTCCTTTATATTTTTTCCAACTCCAGGGCATCCTTTCTATAAACTGGTGCCTAGAACTGAACTGCATATTCATGATGAGGCCTCACTAATTGTCACGTTTTGTATGTGTACCCACTGGACCATACCGCCTTGACGGTATGGCAGCTGGCCAACAGCACACAGGTCACAGTCTATAGTTCATATAGTGTACCTGTGGTAGCTCAGACAGTAGCAAGACAGGCTCGGCTGGGACTAGGCAGCAGGCAGGCGACAGGCGTGGTGTAGCAGGCAGGCATGGTACACAGCATAGCACGACTTCAGCTCAACACGGCACTTGACCAGGATAGCACGGGATACAGGTTACAGGCAGCAGGAACCGGGAACACTGGAAACTGAAAACACTTAGGAGAGCATTTGCATAGACATACTAGGATAATGACAACAAGGCTCAGGCAAGGCAGGAAGGGGCTGGGCCCCTCTTATAGTCCAGGGTGCTCATGGGCTAATTTTGTCCTTGAATTTAGGTGCGTCCACTGGCCATTTAAGAGTGGACACAAGCATGCGCGCACACCCTACGGGATCCGGCCAGTTGAAGCAGAAGTGAGCGCTGGCGTCTCCTGAGGAGGAGATGGGGACCAGCGCTCACAGATACATGGCTGCGGGCGTCAGGAGGTGAGTGAGCCTGACGGCCCGCGACCATGGGCATGACACTAATGCTTTGTAAAGTGGTAATATTATATCCCTGACCCACGAGTCCATGCCTCTTTTAATACACGACAATATCTTGCTGGCCTTTGAAGCAGCTGATTGACATTGCATGCTGTTATTTAGTCTATGATCTACAAGTACACCCAGATTCTTCTCAACAAGTGACTCTCTGAATTCAACAACCCTAGGACATTTGGTGCATTCAGATTATTAGTACCCAGATGCAAAACTTTACATTTATGCACATTGAATCTTATTTGCCAGGTGGATACCTAAACACTTAGTGTGTCCAAGTCGGCTTGTAATTTATACACATCTTCCGTAAATCGTACTATATACTACATATATTGGTGTCATCTATAAAGATAGAAACAATGCTATTAATCCCATCTTATATATCATAATAAATAAGTTGAATAATAGCGATCCCAGCAGTGTACCCTGGGATACAACTCTTCTAACCATGGAAATTCAGAGTAGGAATAATTTCCCATAACTCTCTGGATTCGGTGCATGAGCTAATTTTAAATTCAATAATAAACTATACTTTCTAAACCTATAGACCTTAATTTACCCATTAGACGTCTATGAGGGACAGTGTCAAATGCCTTTGCAAAGTCCAAAAACACTACATCCAAAGCGGCCCCGCCATCCAGGCTTCTACTCGCTTCTACAAATCAGGTTGGTTTGAAAACTTCTGTCCTTAGTAATTCCGCCCTGGCTACCACCTTGTTGGGGTTACCCTTATCAGGCAACATTAATATAACAGATATGTCAAGAGAGGTACCCCGCGCGTTCCGGAGACAGTGTAGCTCGCTGTGCTATGCTATTTTCCGTAACTCCCATTCACTTCTAAGGGAGTTCTGGAAACCGCGTAGCTCAGTGAGCTCAGCTGTTTCCGTACTCTCGACCAGGGCCGCAACGTCCATGAGGCGAAATGAGCTTCTCACCTCCCCCTCTTGCACTAATTGTATCTGCATCTATAGGACGCAGCTACAATTACATGCATAAGAGCTACATGGCCGGGCAAGTGCCCGACCATTCAGCGCCTCACAATGACGCCGATTAGCAAGGCAAAATGACTTGCCCCACCATTCAGCGCCTTTCAACGACGCTAGCAGCACGATGATGTCTTCGCGCCACTTCCGTTGTTGAAAGTCACTGATTGGTGGGACAAATGTGGGGATGTGGAGCACGATCTACAGTGAGAGCTATATGTGAGGCACTATCTACAGGGGTGTGCTATATGTGGAGCACTATCAATAGGGAAGCAATATGTAGGGCACTATCTACAGGGGTGGGCTATATGTGGGACACTATATACAGGGATGGGTTACCTGTGGGGCACTATATACAGGGGGAACTATATGTGAGGCACTATCTACAGAGGTGGGCTATATGTGGATCACTATCTATAGGGGCAGCTATATGTGGGGCACTATTTACAGGGGGAGCTATATGTGAGGTACTATCTACAGAGGTGGGCTATATGTGGAGCACTATCTATAGGGGGAGCTATATGTAGGGCAGCACGGTGGCTCAGTGGATAGCACTATTGCCTTGCAGCGATGGAGTCCATATGTGGGCACTATCTATGGGGGGGCTGTATGTGGGGCACTATCTACAATGGCTTCTATGTAGGGCACTATCTACAGAGGTTCTATGCGGGTCACTATCTAAAGGGGGCTATGGGGGCAATGTCTACAGGGGGCACGGTATGTGTGGGACACATTGTATGGTACTATTATAATCAGGGACACAGTGTATGGCGCTATTATAATTAGAGGTGCAGTGTATGGCACTATTATAATTAAAGGTGCAGTGTATGGCACTAATATATTTAGGGGTGTTGAGAATTTTATCTTGGTTTATAGGTGCAGAAATGTTTTAAAAGTGAGAAGCTGAAGACATCTGAGCGGCAAACTGCAGAAATGTGTTGTGGCCGGAAGAAGTCATCATAGAGGTCTGGGCCGGATGGAGAAGAAAAGAGAAAAAGAACTAGAATCTGAGACGTCACCAGTGAGTCACTTAATTTAAATGTTTATTGTGCCTTTAATCAGTACTGTAGTCACTGTATGATCTGCAGTGAGATGATGTGTGGTATGATTTTTTTTTTGTGAAACAGCATCTCCCAGCATATCCTTACCATTTTTCGGGCCATGCTATAGTTTTACGCCGTACAAACCTTTACGGCAGAGGTTGCACTATATTGAGCTGTATTTGTGCTTGTACTGTATATATGTACTGAGTGTAACGTCCGTGGTCGCTGACCACAAACTCCTTCCATCCGGTCGACGCCCTTCTCTCCAGAGATGTCTGCACATGCGGCCGTCCTGTTCCACGGTGACCACCAGGGTGTGCTCGCGAGCTCAGTCCAGACAAGGAGCCAGGTCGCAAACAGGTGGCAGATTGAGCTGATTGCTCTCAGAGCACTCTGCACTATAAGAAGGGATCTGCCCCTTCCTAACTTGCCTGAGCCGTGTTTTCCAATTCCCAGTGCTCCCCGTTCCTGCTACCTGTAACCTGTATCCCGTGCTATCCTGGTCAAGTGCCGTGTTGACTGAAGTCGTGCTGTGCTGTGTACCACGCCTGTCCTGCTGTGCCATGCCTGGCACTTGCCTTCTGCCTAGTCCCAGCCGAGCCTGTCTTGCTACTGTCTGAGCAGCCATAGGTACACTATACAAACTATAGACTGTGACCTGTGTCTTGTTGGCCAGCTGCCATACCATCAAGGTCGTACGGAAGTGGGTCCACATACCCAATGTTACAATATCTGTCTGAAGGTGCCTTCATACAAATTTTCCCCCAGGTTCCTCTGACCTTTTGAGATCCTGCAACAAATTAACCCAGTCTCCTATAAGCTTCAGCTGACTCCTACCGTCAAAATCCCCAACTCCATTTATGTGTCCCTCCTGAAGCCTGTGGACCTGAACCACTACACTAAAACTCCTAGTCCTGCAGTTTCTCTCAGCGGTTCTTTCGATGTGTTCAAGGTAAAGGAGATCTTGGACATCAAGTGGGTAGGAGGAAGGACTTTGTATTTGGTGGATTGGAAGGGATATAGTCCAGAGGCGAGGTCATGTGGGCCACAAGAGAACATAAGTGCCCCTACCCTCATTAGGAAATTCTTCCCTCACTCTGGCCCCAAGAAGAGCGGGCATAAGAGGAAGGATACTGTAATGTTCAAGGCCGCGGACCGTCGTTCTCACTCACCCCTCGATGGCCGCGGCTGGCCAGCACCTCACCCAAGGAGACGCCGGCATTCACTTACGCTCCGCTCTACAGTGTCCCATAGGGTGCGTGCGCACGCTCGTGCACGGCCTTAAAGGGCCAGCGCTCACACTGAAAATGTGGTTTTAATTAGCCCTAATCACCCTGGACTATAAGAAGGGCTCTGCCCTTTCACTCCTTGCCTGAGTATTGTTTGTATTCAGGGGAATTAGTCTTGCAAATGGTCCCTTAATCGTATCCTGTACCCGTGCCTTCTACCTGTATCCTATATCCCGTGCTGTATTTGTTTCCTGTGCCATCTCTAGTGTTGGAGTCGTGTTGTGCCGTCTACTACTCCTGCTGACTTACACCACGTCTGGTGTAACTTGCCACGTTTTGCATCACCTGCCATCCCATCTGTGCCTAAGCCATTGCTACTGTCTGGACTATTACAGGCACCCTTTTGTTCGGACTTTATATTGACTTGGTACACTGATGTTTGGCCAGCTTCTACCCTGCTACAGCGGTACGGCCCAGTGGGTCCACATACCCACAGATCGTGACAGGGGTCTGGTCTCCGGTTTGACTTAGGAATCTGGTTTAGGGGTCTGAATTAATTAGTTAGTTTTTTTTATTCGTTTATTCAAAATATCACATACAGATATAACATGACAGTATCCGTGATGACAGTATATATACAGTATATAATATAACCAGTAAAGACAGATATCTTTGTAGCAATATTCTACTAGTCAAATGTCAATCAAATGGTGAATTACAGGATTATTACATGCTGTTTTCCATATATGAAAAGGAACATTTATATAAATCAATCAAACCAAACCAAACAAAACAGGTCGCCTATGTCGTATTTCAAGGTCACAAGTATTGTATCCCTATCCCCTGCTGGAGAATCGGGGGATTAATTTATCCTATTGCGGAGTAAAGTTATCATCAGGAGCTACTCTGGAGTCTAACCAATTTCCCCACACTCCCTGAAATTTGTCCGGACACCCTCTGTGGGAGTATACCAGCTGTTTGTATGTGACAACGGTATTAACCAATCGTTTCCAGGAGATTATTGATGGAGCTGTGTCTGCCATCCAGTGCATTGCTATTGTTTTCCTAGCCAAAAATAAAGACTCTCTAATAAAAATACCAGTGTGTCGTGTCCAGTTATCGTCATCAATGAGTCCCAATAGGGCTATCTTTGGGGAAAACGTCAGAGTACTAGGCAGTAACGGAGTAATAACCTCATATACCTTCGTCCAGAATGTTAATATGTACGAACATTCCCACATAAGGTGCCAGAAATCTGCCTCTGACTGACCACATCTATGACATGCTGAAGAAGGTATTTTCCCCATTCGGTGTAATCTCACTGGGGTGAGATAAGCTTGGTGTATAATGTATAATTGTATGAGCTTATTATTGATAGCCGGAGAGACTGTCAAATGTGAATTTAAGATGTCAGTCAAATCTTCCTGTGAAAGGTCTGGTATTTGTGCCTTCCACCTGGTTAGGACCGGGAGTGGGGTATGGCTAATTTTAGCCGAGATCAGATGTGTGTATAGGGCTGTGATAAGACCCTTAGGGCCTTGAGATTTCAGTATGCCTATAAGTGGGTATGCTGAGATGATCGTGGAATGAGGTGGGAATTGAGTCTGTATGGCGTGACGTGTTTGTAAGTATTTGAACCACTGCAAATCTGGAACATTATGTATCTCTTTGACCTGTAGAAATGTAAGGATCAGACCATTATCATACATATCTCCCAATTCGGTGACTCCCATATCCTGCCACATCCGTGCATCAGTCAATGCCTGAAGGTCTGGTAATGTGGGATTATGCCACAGAGGAAGGTCCGGGATTACATCATGATATACCAGTATTTTCTTGGTTGCCCGCCAGACCGTCAATGCCAGAATATGTATAGGAAGTAGGTCTGTATGAGGGGTGAACTTAGGGTATTCTAGGAAACTGATCAGATTTTTTCCTGCCACCATGGAAGCTAAATAGTAATCTGTGTCAGACAGAGGGGACTCTCGTACCCACCCTTGGATATTGCGGAGTTGCCCTGCCAGGTAGTATAGGTGGAAATCAGTTAAGGCCATTCCCCCTTCAAGTTTTGGCCGCTGAAGTGTGGTTAGACTAAGTTTAGACCTAGAAGATCCCCATATAAAACGCGTGATCAAGGTATTAAGAGATTTGAAAAACGATATGGGGACTATAACAGGCATGTGTTGCAATATATACGTACATTGGGGTTGAATTACCATCTTAACCAAATTGATGCGTCCTGCCACAGATAACGGGAGTTTAGCCCACTTTTTAAATCTGTCTACTACCTTAATCAGTAATGGGGTTAAGCATGTATCTCGAGTTTGGCCATGATCTCGGACTATAGTCATTCCCAGATATTTAAAGCTAGAGACTGTTTCAAGGCCATATTGTGACATATATGGGTCTGGAGTCGGATGTTTAGCTGTATACAAAATGGCCGATTCCGCCAATTAACTTTTAGACATGAGTACTTTGAAAATTCATCTAATAATCTGGCCGCCACATGAAACGAGGAGTTGGGGTTATCCAGAAAAAGGACCATGTCGTCTGCGTAGAGGCCTACTACAGAAGTTCTGCCCTTCCATTGTATACCAGTAAGGTCTGGGGAGGCTCTGAGCCGAATCGCCAGTGCCTCTATGGCGATTGCAAATAGGGCGGGTGATAATGGACAGCCTTGTCGGGTGCCCCTGAAAAGTGAGAACGGGAGAGAGGGAGTATTATTTACTACTACGTTAGCCTTAGGAGCCTTGTATATTAATCTGATCCATTGGCAAAATTGAGGACCAAAACAAAAACGTTCCAAGCAGGCCCACAAAAACGGCCATTCTACCGAGTCAAAAGCCTTCATGGTGTCCAGAGAGGCAACTGCCCATTGCATGTCATGTGCCCTACCCAATTGTACTATGGTCTGCACCTTCCTAATATTGATACTGGTAGATTTCCCTGGCATAAATCCAGTTTGATCTGCGTGTATGATAGAGAGGATGACTTCATTCAGTCTTTTTGCTAATAATTTCATTAGAATTTTATGGTCTACATTGACTAATGATATGGGCCGATATGAATTACAATCTAGAGGTTCTTTACCTGGTTTCAAAAGAACAATAATGGTAGCGTCATAGAACGTGGGAGGGAGAGCGTGTAGGTTGGCCGCCTGGTTAAGGGTGTCCAGGAGAAGCGGGGCTATATTATCTATATATTTGCTGTAAATTTCAATTGGGAGGCCATCCGGGCCAGGGGATTTATTAAGGGCCATATCACTGATAGCTTCCTGTATTTCTTCAAGTGTAAAGGGGGCATCTATCATAGACTGTTGATCAGGTGTTAAAGTAGGGAATATGAGCCCATCTAAATATTCTAGACTATCTGCCATAGAGTGAGGGGTGGAGGAGTTGTACAATTCAGTGTAATATGTCCTGAACCTAGACGTAATACCCCCCGCTTCAGTAATAATTGATCCGTCAGAGTCTCGAATTCCCAACACCGTGTTAGTGTCGTTAGCTCGTCTTATGAGATGGGCTAGCAGTTGACTGGATTGATTCCCCATTTCGAAGTAATATTGTCTGGTGAAAAATAGCTTACGTTTGGACTTAAGATGAATCTGTCTTTTATATAATTGAGTTAAGCCCAACCAAGCCGCTCTGTGGACATCAGTGGGGTCTGTAACATAATTTGCCTCTGCTTCTGACACCTGTTCCTCCAACTCCCTCTCTACCCGTGCCGAAGTTTTTTTAACATATGATACAGATGATTTCAAACAACCCCTGAGGTAGGCCTTAAACGAATCCCAGCGTAATGTGTGTGATATGGATGAGTCATTGATTTGTAAAAACTGATCTATCTGATCTGGAATACGGTCAGACGAACCAATCAATTTCAGCCAAAAGGGATGAAATTTCCAGTTGGCCAACAAACCCCTGCTTGGAAATGCCAAATGGAGCAATACTGGGCTGTGATCAGATACCCCTCGAACGTCATGTGTAATCTGGGAAACATAAATAGAGACATTTGGGGACCCAAAACAGTAGTCTATTCTAGACAGTGTGTGCCGCCCTGTCGAGTGGCAAGTGTACTCCCTCTCGCCCTGGTGGTGAGTTCTCCAAAGGTCTATCCACCCCACCCCATCCATCAGTCGACCTAAGGGAGTAAGATCCAGGCTGGACGGGCAAACGGAAGTTCCAAATCGGTCTAAATGTGGGTGTATAACCTGATTGAAATCTCCCATACATAGTATAAAGGAGGTTGGAAATTGATGCGCAAAGGTGATAGCCGCCTGGATTACATATAAATTAGCTTGTGGGGGATTATAAAGGCACAGAAGTACATAGGGCCTGGTATCTATTTCAGCATATATAAACACAAATCTTCCCTCAGGGTCTCTACGGGTTTGAATGGGATTCCATCTCAAGGATCTATGAATAAGGACAGATACCCCCCTGGAGTAGGAGGTATGGTACGAGTGGCAGGACCACTGAATCCAGTTTTTTTTTTTTTAATTCTGACCTGTCAGAGGTGAGGTGGGTCTCCTGCAGACCAATAACCTGGGGATTAGAGCGCTTCAGATGAGAAAATACAGATGCACGTTTATGGGGGGTACCCAAACCACGCACATTCCACGACACACACCTTAGAGTTTGAGCCATAACAAGTAGTGGAAACAGTAAATGTATATATGATAGACAGGGACCTGGTCCCCGAGATTATGGAAAGGACTTGCGACATAGGCTAGTAACATTAAAACATAATACCAGATCAGGGTATTACTGAAGAACAATAAAAACAGAAACAAAATGACCCTATGAAGATGTAACATTAGGGTTAGATATTAAATAAATGGGGAATGCCTGACTATAGTTTGTCAGACATGTGACTAGCACACCTGGCGAGAGCCGCCTGGAACCTTAATACCAAGGGGTCAAGTATCATTCCACAGGCTATAGATCAAGTATGACACCTAGTGGATATAAAGGTATGTTACAATAAATTTAGAATTGTATAACTCCCATCTAATTATGTGGATATATCTATCAGATATCAGATATCTCCCCCCACAGTACCCTCATATAAGTATTATATCACCCAGCGTCCAAATCAAGGTCGAGGTGGATGCATCTGGAGCCATTCGGACGCCTCTCCCGGAGTATGTAGAAAGATCACTTTCCCGTCCGCCACAATTCGGAGGCGAGCTGGATAAGACATCGAGTATAGAATGCCACGGTCTCTAAACTTCTTCTTCACCTCTATGAAGGTGGCTCGTTGCTTCTGTAATTCCGCTGAAAAATCGGGAAATATGGAAACGGTGGCGTTGTCGTGTTTCAGTGGTCCCTTTAGGCGAGCCAGTCGGAGAACTGTATCTCGATCCCTATAATTCAGCAGTCTAGCCAGAAATGGTCGAGGACTTGCACCTGGGGGAGGAGGTTTCGCTGGGACTCTGTGTGCTCGCTCAACGATAAAGCAGGATGAGAAGGAAGTATCTCCTAATGTAGCTTTGAGCCATGTGTCAGCAAAGGTTTCAGGAGTCTGTCCTTCGGCTTTTTCAGGGAGACCAATGATGCGTAGATTGTTACGTCACATTCTATTTTCCAGGTCGTCCATTTTAGAGTGGTTAGCTTCTATTTTACGAGCGGCTGAGGACAGTGTGGATAGCACTGGATGGAGTTTATCTTCTGTCCGAGAGACCCTATCTTCCATATCGCCAATACGCCCTCTCAGATTTTGTATGTCTTGACGCAATAACGTGACATCTATCTTTATCTCATCGATTTTGCCTGTCAATGAGGTTTTACAGGTATTAATGGTCGCCAATAATTGCGCAGAAACCTGGCGTAAAGTGGGTTCAGGATCTGTCTCAGGTTCGGTGATATCCCTGTGAGAGTCGCCTTCTTTCGCCTTTCCTTGTGTGGAGCGTGTGGCACGTGGAGTGGCGACAGAGTCGTCAGTATCTGTATGAGCATATTCTTTCAGCCTATCCATAGTGGGCTGAAGTTTAGATTTGTGCATGTCTTTATGTGTAATATCGAGTTGTTCCAAACGCAGCGGGGTAGGGGATGGGGCCCTGTTTAGCAGATGGAAGCGTGTGACTGAGGTTGTTGCCTCTGACAATGTAGGATGGCCTCGGAGAGTAATAGCAGGATTTCAGAACTATGTACTATGTACTGTGTTCTCCTTCTTGTACCAGTCCTGGCAGACTGCAGAGTGTCAGTAGTTAGGAAGGGTATAAGCTGGGGTTACCTCTCGGTACTGTGCAGGGGCCTGGGTGCCTCTCTCAGAAGGCCCGGCTGCGTCGTGCAGGCCTCAGGGCCGTTAATAAGGTGGGAGTCTGTGATGTAAGGCGGGATTCACACGACCGGGTCGTTCCCGAGCCCGAGTGTCGGCCGGTAAAATCGGCCATTTTGCCCGGCCGGTTTGCATAAAGTTATGCATCCGTGCCGGGCCGGGCAGATCCGGACAGTGACATCAGCGGTAGCTCCTGAAGGGGAATCCCCATGTGTTCGGGGATTCCGCTTCAGGAGTTTCCCCTGATGTCACTGCCCAGATATGGACAGAGACATCAAGCGCTCTGTCCAGGAGCGGAATCCCCGAAAACACGGGGATTCCGCTCCTTCAAGGAGCTAAAGTGCGACTAGCACATAGCAGAGCGGGGAGATACCTCCTTGCTCGTCGCTGCAGTAGTAGCAGCCGCAGCAGCAGCTGCTGCTACTAGCGGCGCCATCGAAGGTGTCGCCGAGCCAGGGTGCTTTTAACAAGCAGGGGAAGGGAGCCAGCGCAGCGCTCCCTCCACCTGCTGTACACCCCGGCCCTGCAACACAGTGTACAGCGATGCCATTCGTCAGAATGGCATCAACTCCTCCTCCTCACATGCACTCTGCGCTGTGAGGAGGAGATAGAGCGCAAGCGCCGGGAAACCCGGCCATCACTCGGAACACATTCCGGTGATGGCCGTGTAATACCCGGCCCCATAGACTTCTATGGGAGCCGGGCGGCCGGGTGCCCGGGCAAAGATAGAGCATGTCCTATTTTTTGACGGTCGTGTGAATAGCCCCATTAGGGGTCTATCATTCCTAATTCAGCCGGGTGCCGGCCGATTTATGAACGGCCGGCACCCGGCCGGGAAACCCTGCCGTGTGAATGAGGCCTTACTCTTTCCTACCTCCTCCAGTAGCGATGTCCTTTCAGGAACGTCAGGTATTCCGGGCCTCGGCTGGTATAGTACTGCTGGCGTGCTATATATGTAGCCGGCGCGTCTTGGTGCAGTCGGCGGTCAGGGAGATCAGCTAGGCCGCATGCGCACGCGGCTCTCTCAGCACTCGATGGTTCTTCGGGTTCCGGTGAAGGCAGATGTTACCGCTTTGGACTGGAGGTAGCCAGGGTTATGATGGTTCGGTTCCGGCTGCTGCCGATCACCAAAGCATGCCGTCAAGTCAGAATGTTTCAGGAGTGTTCAGCGGTCCCCTGGAGAGCAGCTCACACACGTCTGGCCATCTTGCCCGCTAGCCACGCCCCCCCTGAATTAATTAGTTAATAATAAATGAAGCTGTCTGTGTTACCATTGTACCAGTCTGCTGTCATCACTTATCAGGTAATGCTAGGAGTTTTCATAGAAGTTGTCTTTTTAACAGCAACATAGCCAGAACATGTACCGTCAACCTAACTTTTACATGGAGCTGGTAAATGCTCAGCGGACAGATGGCCCATTCAAAAGGTTAGTATAGGGACCAGCATTTTCTAGCTGCTCTCCTAAGCTTCACTTTTCGCAATTGCTGATGGTAACAACAATATGGCAGCCGGTGAAGGCCATCCATGTGCCCTCATCAGCACATGCTCACGTGATATGATAATTTGACCACATCGCTCATGGTTAAAGTATCTGCATGTGCATCAGCATTGCCTAGATCAGGAGTGCACAAACCTGCGGTTTACAATGGAATTCTGTACAGCCCCCAACATAGACACAGCACTTCCGTTCACTCTTCGCTGCACTGGCCATAGTAATTAGAGCAGGTCTTGGATGATACATGTTGACACAGAGCCTGTGGGATTATCTATCCTAGGTAAGCAGATGGCGGTCTGAACCCACCTTGTCATCAAGGGATTTGACGTGGGGCTAAAACGGGGAGTGGAGTCTAATAGGACTCCTGGTCTTCACCCGTCAACCCCTGTACAGGAATTGGGACCTCGCTGCAAGGGAACCCCAGGTCGCTACCCCCAGAGTAGTCTCCCTTGGTGACGCCCAACGTAAAAGGTGTTTCACAGGAATTAAAGCAAAGTGGAAGTGAACTTTACAAATTAAATTTTTTATGCAGATATTCAATTTGAATCCATTTATTTCAGCAACATAACAGGTGTTAACATAAAAACACAACTAAATATTTATTAGCTAGATCCAGCAGTGTTCAGAAATGTCCCATATGTGGCCCTAGTATGCTACATGACTGTAACAGAGGCCTCAGAAATTAAGGAGCACCTAGTTTATTTTGGGGGCTTCTTTTTATTGTTATGTCTTCCAGGCACCATGTAATGTTTGAAGAGGCTTTGAGGTGTCAAAACATAAGAAGCTCCCTGAAAAAGACCCCATATTGGAAACTACACCTCTCAAGGAATTTATCTAGGGGTGTAGTGAACATTTTGACTCTACCGGTGTTTCATAGAATTTATTAGAATTGGGCCGTGAAAATGAAAACACATTTTTTTCCCCAATAATATGTAGTTTTAGCTCCAAATTTTTCATTTACACGTGCAATTCAGGAGAAAAAACACCCCAAAAGTTGTAAGGCATATATTTTAGCTCATAATTTTTCATTTTTACAAGGAATACAAAAAAAAAAGCCACACCATTTGGGCACAATTCCTCCCAAGTAAGGCAATAACCCATATGTGGTCATAAACTCCTGTTTGGAGATATGATAAGTCTCTAAAGGGAAGCAATTTGGTTTGCGAAATACAGATTTTACAACTAAATATTTATTAGCTAGATCCAGCAGTGTTCAGAAATGTCCCATATGTGGCCCTAGTACGCTACATGACTGTAACAGAGGCCTCAGAAATTAAGGAGCACCTAGTTGATTTTGGGGGCTTCTTTTTATTGTTATGTCTTCCAGGCACCATGTAATGTTTGAAGAGGCCTTGAGTTGTCAAAACATAAGAAGCTCCCTGAAAAAGACCCCATTTTGGAAACTACACCTCTCAAGGAATTTATCTAGGGGTGTAGTGAACATTTTGACTCTACCGGTGTTTCATAGAATTTATTAGAATTGGGCCGTGAAAATGAAAACACATTTTTTTCCCCAATAATATGTCGTTTTAGCTCCACATTTTTCATTTACACGTGCAATTCAGGAGAAAAAACACCCCAAAAGTTGTAAGGCATATATCTTAGCTCATAATTTTTCATTTTTACAAGGAATACAAAAAAAAGCCACACCATTTGGGCACAATTCCTCCCAAGTAAGGCAATAACCCATATGTGGTCATAAACTCCTGTTTGGAGATATGATAAGTCTCTAAAGGGAAGCAATTTGGTTTGCGAAATACAGATTTTACAAGTTTTTTGGACACCATGTTGCATTGCGCAGTGTGACCAGTACAGTAGAAACCCCTGAGAAGTAATCCCATTTTGGAAACTAGACACCTCAAGGAAACTACACACCTTAAGGCATTTTGACCCCAAAGGTGTTTTGTAAAAATTAGTGCACAATGGATGTTGCTACGTGAAAATGTAAATTTTTTCATAGACATGCCATTTCATTGTCCAATATGCTGTGCCCGTGCCCAGCTTGTGCCATTGTGAAAAGAGAGCTCTCTAATTTTTATGCCATTTTTTATGATTTTAAAAACACTCTACATTTGGCCCTAATCTTTTGCCTGTAGATATGATGGAGCATTACCCAAAATTTCAAAGGCTGTGAGGTAAAATAATAAAAGAAACCCCAAAGAAGTCACAAAATTTTAAAAACTACACCCCTCAAGGCATTCATCTAGGGGTGTAGTGAGCATTTGGACCCCACAGGTGTTTTCCAGAAATTAGTGCTTAATGGATGCTGCAGATTGAAAATTGCCATTTTTCTACAGATATGTAATTTCAGTGCCCAATATGTGATTATTAAGCCAGTTTTCCCAAGTAGAGTAATACATCAAATGTGGTCATAAACAGTTTTGTTTTGTTTGGGCACACAGCCATGCTGTGAAGTCTTGCCATTTGGCTTTTGGAGTGCGGATTTTGCTTGTAAGTATTTCTGTTTGGAGTTTTTACTAGTATTTTAGCTCATATTGTGGGGGCATGTGTAAGCTTTGCGGAGTATATCAGCACATAATAAGGTGTTAGAATAATTGGGGTAAATAAATAATAAAATGAATAATCCATGGATGTGTGGTATGCTTTGAACCAATCCTATATGCAGTCCAGGTTTTTCGTGGCAGATTTTGCACTGATAGATGTGTCCTTTCTTATCTCCATTTTGGAACACACTTGACACCTTTTTTTGGATACTTGTTTGCAATTTGGGGAACTTCGCTGAGTGCCATGGTAAAATTCAGATGGCCTCGCCTACAGCGGAGATGATGATATTTTGGTGAAGATGTGCTTAGGGCCTCCCCTTCCAGGTTCTCAAATATTAGGGCTTCGATAACCACTTCTTGAAACTGAAGGAATGTTCCCATCAGGCCTGCACATTGGGATAGCACGTAAGCTTTGTACAATATCATCTGCACGATGTTCAGTGCCACTAGTATGTACCATGGGACATGGCTATATTGTAAATCCGGGATATTGTACAAAATATTCGCACTCCAGTATTGCCTTATCTTTGACTTCTTGACTA
Organism: Rhinoderma darwinii; assembly: GCF_050947455.1. Taxonomy (NCBI): domain Eukaryota; kingdom Metazoa; phylum Chordata; class Amphibia; order Anura; family Rhinodermatidae; genus Rhinoderma; species Rhinoderma darwinii. The sequence goes on along the minus strand of NC_134693.1, from coordinate 72,247,683 downwards.
GCCTCATAAGCAGCACAAGGCCTTATCTGCTTCATCTTCAGGGTCCAACTGTGGGGTCTAGCAAATAATGACGGGTTTTTGGTAAATTAGCCATGGCCATCACTTTGCATCATTGCGTAAAGTCATAACTTTTTATTATTCCTTCGACATTGGCTGTGTAAGGGCTTGTTTTTTTGTTGGACAAGCTGTTGTTTTATTGGTACCATTTTGTGGTACATGAGATTTTTATTCCATTTTTTGGGAGACGAGGAGACCAAAAAATAGCAATTCTGCCACTGCTATTTTTTTTCTTTTTTTCTACAGTGTTCACCATAAGGGCGGATTTACATGAGCGTGCGCAAAACGCACTTAACAGCTCCGTGAGTCATCACATAGGATGCGCGGCTGCGTAATTTTCGCGCAGCCACCATCATTATGACACTCTGGATGTTTGTAAACAGAAAAGCACATGGTGCTTTTCTATTTGCATACATACTTTTGACTGCTGTTGCCCGAATCATGCACGTCCTACGGAAGTTCGTCCGTGTGGTGCGGGTGATTTTCACTCACCCATTTACTTCAATGAGTGCGTGATCCGCGAAAAACGCAGAAATATAGGACCTGTCGTGAGTTTTACGCAGCGGACTCACGCTGCGCAAAAATCACTGACAGTCTGCACTGCCCCATAGACTAGCATAGGTCCGTGCGACGTCCGTGCGACGTTCGACGTACGTTCATGTAAATCCGCCCTAAACTACATTAACTTTAACGTTACCTTTATTAACTTTTTATTTTTCTGTCAACATGGGAGATGTGTCAGAGATTTTTTTTTCGTGTGATAATCTGTGGTTTTTATTGATACAATTTTGGGGTGCATGCAACTTTTTGATGGCTTTTTTAAATTCTATTTTTTGGGAGGCGAGTTAACCAAAAAACAGCAATTCTGGTAGTTATATTATTCTTTTTTTTACAGTGTAAACATGACATATTAACTTCAGTTTATGCGATTACAGTGGTACCAAATTTAGATTTTTTTTTTTCTGTTTTGCAGTGTTTGCACAATAAAATCTATTTTTTTCAAAAGTAAATCATATATTTTCTGTATCACCATATCTCAGAGTGATAACTTTTTTATTTTTCTGTCCAGAAAGCAGTGTGAAGGCTTGTTTTTTTGTGGGATAGGCTGTAGTTTTTATTGGTACGATTTTGAAGTACATGCAACTTTATGATCACGTTTTATTCCATTTTTTGGGAGGCAAGGTGGCCAAAAAACAGCTGGCATTGTTATTTCAATATTTTTTTTTTACAGTTTTCACCGTGTGGATAAAAATACTATAATATTTTTATAGTTCAGGCTGTTACGAACGCAGCAATACCAATTATGTATACTTTTTTTACATTTTTTTTTACAATAATAAAGGACTTGATGAGGTAAACGACAAGTCTTTTTTTATTACTTTAAACCTTATTTATTTTTCGAAAACATTTTTTTTTACATTTGCAGTTGCACTGGCATGTCAGCTGGGATGGCGCTGGCACGGCTCCTGTGAAGGCATAGGTAAAATGGCAGGACAGTTATGGTCAAATGCAGGAAGGAGTTAAAATACAGTGCATAATACATAGACCAACATACAAGATATACAAAATATTCAGTAGGACAACGTATAGTCCCCTACAAGGGTTGGAAATTCTCTCCCGCACCCACTCCAGAGAGGACAAGATGAGGTGGAAAGTGGCCGTGGCAGCTCTTTCTATTGTAGTTTGTGAAAATGGCAGTTGTGAAACACTCTGCTGTTTCCACAACTCTTATAAACTAAACTACTTCTCTCTGGACTGCCAAATGGGGAGCAAAAGATCTACATTCTCTTGATAGGAAGGCATGCCAGATGTGGAACCACCCCTATCAGAGATTTATGGCTTATACTGAACCCTTTATCCCCTTAAGGACGCAGCCTTGTTTTGGCCTTAAAGAGGCTCTGTCACCATATTTTGCAGCCCCTATCTGCTATTGCAGCAGATAGGCGATGCAATGTAGATTACAGTAACGTTTTTATTTTTAAAAAACGAGCATTTTTGGCCAAGTTATGACCATTTTCGTATTTATGCAAATGAGGCTTGCAAAAGTCCAAGTGGGTGTGTTTAAAGTAAAAGTACAACTGGGCGTGTATTATGTGCGTACATCGGGGCGTGTTTACTACTATTACTAGCTGGGCGTTGTGTATAGAAGTGTCATCCACTTCTCTTCACAACGCCCAGCTTCTGGCAGTGCAGATCTGTGACGTCACTCACAGGTCCTGCATCGTGTCGGCACCAGAGGCTACAGTTGATTCTGCAGCAGCATCAGCATTTGCAGGTAAGTAGCTACATCGACTTACATTTATTGGTGTTGTGACCATTCTGACCCCATAGTTTTTTCAAATAACTTATTTGAATTAGGCTGGGAATTCAAACAAAATTATTTTTTTCCAATAATATGTAGTTTTGGCTGAAAATGTCTTATTTTCACAAGAAATAAAATACCCAATTTTGTTGCCCAATTTGTCCTGAGTGCGGCAATGCCCAATTTGTGGTGACAAACTGACGTTTGGGCCCATGGGAGGGCTCAGAAGGAAAGGACCACCATTTGGTCTACTGGGGATTTTCTGGTGCAAAGTCATGTATGCAGAAGCCCCTGAGGTACCAGTGCAGTTGAAACCCCCAAGAAGTAACCCCGTTTTAAAAACTACACCCTTTAAGGTATTCATCTAGAGGTGTAGTGAGCATTTTTACCGGAGACATGCACCCCATAAACTGTAATGTGGGTTCACCTGGGTATGGCAATACCCTCAATGTGGCTGTTATCAGCTGCCTGGGCACACAGCAGGGCTCAGAAGGGAAAGATGAGGGGGATAAGATGTGCGGAGTGCATCAGGGTAAGTAAAACTGGGGTAGATTAAAAATCAAGTGATTTATGATACATTTTGAAGCACTCTTTAATACGGAGCCTTAGTTTTTCGGGACACGTGTCACATTGATATATTGTGTCCTCCCTTATCCCCCTCTTATAGCAGACTTTGTACCTCTTTTGACTTTTTCCTTTCTTGCCAGTTTGGGGAACTTCTCCTGGAAAGTGTTGCCCTGGTACGATGCGTGTGGCCCCGCTTCCAGAAGTACTGGAAACTAAAAATTAGTTTCTTGATAATCACCTCTTGAAATTCCAGGAAAGTTCCCGTCTGGCCTGCACATCGACGTAGCACGTACGCATTGTACAATGCCATCTGTATGATGTGCCCGGCCAACTTCTTATACCACACCGCATGGTGCTGCAGGCCTTCAGGACTTGATCTGACAAGTCCACCCCTCCCATGTACCTATTGTAGTCCAGGATGCAGTCTGGTTTGGGGGTCTCTGTACTGGTACCTCGTACAGGTACATGGGTACTGGTGTGGCATCTCTCTTTTCCTTGTACTTGACACACAATATATTGCTGCTAGATTGTGCCCTGCTCTCACCCCTTCTTGTTTGCCCAACGAGAGTCTTAGGGAGGCCTCTCAGATTTCTTCTAGTAGTGCCGCATGCCGCAGGACTTCTGGAAGCGAGGCACTTGAAGAGTGGGACGCTGGTATAAAAATTATCCAGGTAGAGTTGGTAACCCTGGTCCAGTAGCGGGTGCACCAAATGCCACACAATTTTTGCATTAACTCCCAGTAAGGGGGGGCATTCTGGGGGCTGAATACTGGTGTCCTTCCATTCATATATCCTAAATTTGTAGGTATACCCTGATGCACTCTCACAGCTTATACATATTCACATCATACCTTGCCCTCCTACCCGGCAGGTACAAAAGGTCAAAACTGGGGTCGTCTTGGAGTAGGCAATGCTCATTAGGAGAAGCGAGGTATTGCCTCGTTTTTATTTATTTTTTAGGTTCCAGTTCAGTTCTGTAGTTGCTTTGAGGGGCCTATATATTAGAAACCCCTATGAAACACCCCATTTTAAAAACTAGACCCCTCAAAGTATTCACAACAGCATATAGAAAATTTATGAACTCTTTAGGTGGAGGTGGAGGTGAAATTTACATATTTATTTTTGTCAGAAAATCCTTTTTATACCATTTTTTTCTATAACACAAAAGGTTTTACCAGAGAAACGCAACTTAATACTTATTGCCCAGGTTCTGCAGTTTTGAGAAATATCCCACATGTGGCCCTAGTGCGGTAATGGACTGAAGCACCGGCCTCCGAAGCAAAAGGAGCACCTAGTGGATTTTGAGGCCTCTTTTTTATTAGGCACCATGTCCGGTTTGAAGAGGTCTTGTGGTGCCAAAATAGTGGAAACACCCCAAAAGTGACCCCATTTTGGAAACTAGACCCCTTGAGCAATTCATTGTAGTTTTCTTGGGGTGCATGCAGCTTTTTGATCAGTTTTTATTCTATTTTTAGGTGGCGTGGTGACTAAAAAACAGCAATTCTACTATTGGTTTTTTATTCTATTTTTCTTACAGCGTTCACCGTGCGCTATAAATGACATGCTCACTTTATTCTGCGGGGCGATACGTTTATGGCGATACCATATGTTTATAGTTTTTTTATGTCTTATGGCGTTTGCACAATAAAATAAGTTTTGTAAAAAATCATTCACTTTTTGTGTTACCTTATTCTAAGAGCCAGAACTTTTTTATTTTTCCATCAATTAAGCCGTGCGAGGACTTATTTTTTGCGTAACAAACTGTAGTTTCGATCCGTACCATTTTTAGGTATATGCGACTTTTTGATCTCTTTTTATTCAATTTTTTGGGAGGTGAAGTGACCAAACAATTGTGATTCTGGTACGGTTTATTATTATTTTCTTTTAGGGCGTTCACCATGCGGGATAAATAATGAAATAATTTTGTAGTTCAGGCCGTTACGGACGCGGCGATACCAATTATGTATAGTTTATTTGTTTATTTATCTATTTTTATTAATAATAAAGAACTGATAAGGGAAAAAAGGGGATTTTTACTTTTATTACTTTTAAAACTTTTATTTTCTTATTTTTACACATCTTTTTTTTACTTTTTTTTTACTTTATTACTTTGTCCCACTAGGGGACTTGGGGGCAGGAGGCCCTGATCGCTATTCTAATACACTGCACTACATGCGTAGTGCAGTGTATTAGAACTGTCAGCTACTCACTGACAGCAAGCATAGTGGGTCCTGACTTTGTCAGGACCCACTAGGCTTCCGTCGATGGCATAGCCGGACGCCATTGTTTGGTGTCCGGTTGCCATAGTTACAATCGATTGTAGCTTAACCCCTAAAAAGCCGCGATCTCTATTGAACGCGGCTTTTAAGGGGTTAATCAGCGATCGGTCCTCGCTGCAGGAGCTGCGGCAGCTGCTGTACGAGACAGCAGCTGTCACAGCTCCTGTATGTGTCGAGAGAACGGCCGAAATGGCCGTTACTCCCGTGACGTACTATTCCGTCATGGAGCGCGAACAGGGCGGTTTCCATGACGGAATAGTACGTCACTGAGCGTTAAGGGGTTAAGCTTTATTGCGACTCTTGGCTAAAAGCCACCATGGGGGAAAAAATTGCCTCCTATTGAAATTATTTCGGCCGTTTTTTGGTTCTGATTCCGACCGGGATTCCTCTTCAATATCAGCGTCAAAAACTCCATGCGAACAGGGCCATAGTATTCTCTGTGCACAGGTTTTTTTTGTAAACGGAAAATAGCAAGCAGAAATCGTAAAAATGGTGAGGAATTGAAACACAAAGTATATTAGAAATTGGTAAATGTTTTCATTACACAGTTTATTTTCATCAAGTCGGAAAACCTATTTAAACCCTCAATGCATTATCACGTAACTGTACGTGATAAGGGTTAAGGAGAAATATGGAGCGCGCTCACGGGCTGAGCGCGCACCATACACAGCCGACACCTAACTGCAACGGGCGATATCAAAGATCACTTTGATTCCTCCCGTTTAACACCTTAAATGCCGTGGTCAATAGCGACTTCGGAAATTAAAGTGTCAGAATCAAGCCATCACGCCCCCCCCCCCCCGTGGGACAATCGGCCGGTTACAATGGTTGTTATGGCAGCCTGTCGGCCTAATAAAGGCCCCCAGGTCTGCCATCTTTGTACTCCTTTGAAGCTCTGCTTCCAGCAGGGCTTCAAAGGAGAGTGTCAGAATCACGATATACTGCAATTCACTAGTATTGCAGTATATCATGCCAGCGATCCAACGATCGCTGCTTCAAGTCTCCTAGGGGGACTAATAAAAATGTAAAAAAAACTGTTAAATAAAGTTTTTTTTATGTTCCAAAAAAAAGTATTAAAAGCTCAAACAACTCCCCTTTTCAAATCTTTTTCCCTAAATCAATGTTAATAAAAAATAAAAGTTAACATAATTGGTATCGCTGCGTCTATAAAAGTCTGAGCTATCACAATATAGCATTGTTTAACCCGCTCGGTGAATGGCGTAAAAAATATATATATAGAACACGCAATTTGCTATTTTTTGGTCACCTTAGCGCTAAAAAAAATTAAATAAAAAGTGATCAAAAAGTCACATATATCCCAAAATGATATCAATGAAAACTACAGCTCGCCCTGCAAAATTTAAGCCCTCACATCGCTAAATTGATGGTAAAATGAAAAAGTTATGACTATCAGAACATGGAGACACAAAAGATTTTTTTAATTTGGCAAATAGTTTTATTTTTTTTAAAGTGGTAAAACATAAAACAAAACATGTAAATTTGGTATCACCCTAATCGTATCAACCTGTAGAATTTGGTGAATATGTAATTTTTACCACCTGCTGAATGCTGTAAAAACAAAACCCCCAAAAAATGGCTGTTTTTGCCCAGTTCACACCACAAATAATGTTTTTTCAGCTTCCGAGTACATTATGCCGTACAATAAATGGTGCTATGAAAAACTACAACTTGTCCCGCAAAAAAAACAAGCCCTCATATGGCTATATCGATGGAAAAAAGAATTATAGCTTTTGGAAGGTGGGGAGGAAAAAACAAAAGTGAAAATCCGAAAAATGCCTGAGGAGGGAAGGGATAAATACAAGTTTATACGCTACATCTTCTACATTTCTAAATTGCAAACTAAATGGATGAAATAGATGAAGAGTATGATGCAAATAATCTTTATTTCCAGTTTAACATCTGTATACTGTGTACTAAGCAATTCCTATATAACGGAACTGAGGTATTTTGTAGGTATGTGGCATCTGACACAGCCCCCTCCTCTTCTCCATCCCTTCAGCTCCACCTTTTATTGCTCCTCCTTGCCACCTAAACATCACTTCTTGGGTACAAGAGACCGTCTGTACCTGCTACAATCCTATTCCCAGTGAGTCATTCTCTTTCTATTTACTAATCCAGAAATTGACTAAATAACTTGTATTCTGGTTTCTACTTGAGAACAGGGGAAGACGTATAGAAATGTGGGTCACAATTGGGACGACTGTTTTAAGTTTGATTTATTACATATTTGCATGTCAAATTCATTGTATAATTTAGAGTGTTTAAGAGGGATTAATATCCTGTTGGAGAATGTTGAGTTTCCCTGTTTGCGGTAGTCAAAAGTATAAGGAATGTGTGAGGAGCTGAACTACAGGCTCATCTTTCAGCCTGCTCATTTCCTCTGCAACCCTTGCTGAATAGCTTTTTATTCATGAAGTGAAGTAGCAGCTCTGTTAGTAGGGCACCGTGTTATGGGGGCATTATTTGTGCTGGAGATCAATGATTTCTGTACCTTTAGGACACTTTGGCGCAATATTTGATACAGGCTTTGATGCATACTTTTAGTTGTATTTTTAACCAAATCCAGGAGTGGATCCTTATGGGAAGACAGGTATAAGGTCATGTTCACTCGGCTTATGTGTGAAGCAGAAAAATGCGAGAAAAATCAGCATCTGAAAACCAGTCGTTTTTTAAGCAGATTTGTTAAGCCTATTATTTTAAAGAGGCTCTGTCCCCAAATTATAAGTGCCCTATCTCCTACATGATGTGATCGGCGCTGTAATGTAGATAACAGCAGTGTTTTTTATTTTTAAAAATGATAATTTTTGGGCAAGTTACAGTGAAGGAAAAAAGTATTTGATCCCTTGCTGATTTTGTAAGTTTGCCCACTGTCAAAGTCATGAACAGTCTAGAATTTTTAGGCTAGGTTACCAGTGAGAGATAGATTATATAAGAAAAAAAACAGAAAATCACATAGTCAAAATTATATATATTTATTTGCATTGTGCACAGAGAAATAAGTATTTCATCCCCTACCAACCATTAAGAGTTCAGCCTCCTCCAGACCAGTTACACGCTCCAAATCAACTTGGTGCCTACATTAAAGACAGCTGTCTTACATGGTCACCTGTATAAAAGACTCCTGTCCACAGACTCAATTAATCAGTCTGACTCTAACCTCTACAACATGGGCAAGACCAAAGAGCTTTCTAAGGATGTCAGGGACAAGATCATAGACCTGCACAAGGCTGGAATGGGCTACAAAACCATAAGTAAGACGCTGGGTGAGAAGGAGACAACTGTTGGTGCAATAGTAAGAAAATGGAAGACATACAAAATGACTGTCAATCGACATCGATCTGGGGCTCCATGCAAAATCTCACCTCGTGGGGTATCCTTGATCCTGAGGAAGGTGAGAGCTCAGCCGAAAACTACACGGGGGGAACTTGTTAATGATCTCAAGGCAGCTGGGACCACAGTCACCAAGAAAACCATTGGTAACACATTACGCCGTAATGGATTAAAATCCTGCAGTCCCCCTGCTCAAGAAGGCACATGTACAGGCCCGTCTGATGTTTGCAAATGAACATCTGGATGATTCTGAGAGTGATTGGGAGAAGGTGCTGTGGTCAGATGAGACTAAAATTGAGCTCTTTGGCATTAACTGAACTCGCCGTGTTTGGAGGAAGAGAAATGCTGCCTATGACCCAAAGAACACCGTCCCCACTGTCAAGCATGGAGGTGTAAACATTATGTTTTGGGGGTGTTTCTCTGCTAAGGGCACAGGACTACTTCACCGCATCAATGGGAGAATGGATGGAGCCATGTACCATCAAATCCTGAGTGACAACCTCCTTCCCTCCACCAGGACATTAAAAATGGCTCGTGGCTGGGTCTTCCAGCACGACAATGACCCGAAACATACAGCCAAGGCAACAAAGAAGTGGCTCAAAAAGAAGCACATTAAGGTCATGGAGTGGCCTAGCCAGTCTCCAGACCTTAATCCCATCAAAAACTTATGGAGGGAGCTGAAGATCCGAGTTGCCAAGCGGCAGCCTCGAAATCTTAATGATTTACAGATGATCTGCAAAGAGGAGTGGGCCAAAATTCCATCTAACATGTGTGCAAACCTCATCATCAACTACAAAAAATGTCTGACTGCTGTGCTTGCCAACAAGGGTTTTGCCACCAAGTATTAAGTCTTGTTTGCCAAAGGGATCAAATACTTATTTCTCTGTGCACAATGCAAATAAATATATATAATTTTGACAATGTGATTTTCTGTTTTTTTTTTTAAATATAATCTATCTCTCACTGGTAAAATTAACCTAGCCTAAAAATTCTAGACTGTTCATGTCTTTGACAGTGGGCAAACTTACAAAATCAGCAAGGGATCAAATACTTATTTCCTTCATTGTATGAACAATTTTAGATTTATGCTAATTCGTTTCTTAATGCCCAATTAGCCGTTTTTTTAACTTTTGACCAAGTGGCAGTGTAAAGAGAAGTGTATGACGTGATCAATCAGCGTCATACACTTCTCTCCATTCATGTCCATTTGTATTAACTGCACATATATATATATATATATGTGTGTGTGTAACCCCTTAACCCCTTAAGGACACAGCCTAGTTTGGGCCTTAAGGCTCAGAGCCCATTTTTTAAATCTGAAATATTTCACTTTATGTGGTAATAATGTCGGAATGCTTAAACCTATCCAAGCGATTCTGAGAGTGTTTTCTCGTGACACATTGGACTTTATGTTAGTATAGTGGTCAAATTTGGTCAATATATTCAGTGTTTATTTGTGAAAAACAGCAAAATTGAGAGAAAATTTGAAAAAAATTGAATTTTTCTGAATTAAAATGCATCTGCTTGTAAGACAGATCGTAATATTACACAAAATAGTGACTAGTTCACATTTCCCATGTCTACTTTATGTTGGCATCATTTTTTGAACATACTTTATTTTTCTAGGACGTTACACGACTTAGAACTTTAGCAGCAATTTCTTATATTTTGAATAAAATTTCAAAAGCCTCTTTTTTTTAGGTACAGGTTCAGTTCTGAAGTGGCTTTGAGGGGCTTATATATTAGAAACCCCCATAAAACACCACATTTTAGAAACTAGACCCCTCAAAGTATTCAAAACAGCATTTAGAAAGTTTATTAACACTTTAGGTGTTTCACAGGAATTTAAAGCAGGGGCGTAGCTAGGAGGGGCAGGCGGGGCATGTGCCCCGGGCGCAAGCCGTAGGATAGGGAAGGGGGGGCGCCGAAGAGAAGCTGATCGCTGCTGACAGGCGCCCCGTATGTGGGACACCTGCAGCAGTTTAGGAAGAGCCAGGACATTACGGCGTTCTTACTGGGGTCTGTGACGGCCAGGGAGTGGACCAGTCCAGTCACCTGACCTCACGTCAGTGACATGAGGTCAGATGACTCAGGTCAGGGGACAGGTGCTGCAGCCTCCCTGCATCTGCCTGTGCTCTGTGCTCTGCCGAGAAGCAGAGAGGAAGCTCCGCCCACAGCCAGTCCTGACCTGTCAGCAAGGAGACATGGTGAGTGTGTGTGTGTAGTGTGTAATGTGTGTCTGTGTTTGTATGTGTATATGTTACAGTGTGTGTGTGTGTGTGTGTGTGTGTTTGTGTGTTTGTGTGTGTGTGTGTGTGTGTGTGTGTGTGTGTGTGTGTGTGTCTGTCTGTCTGTCTGTCTGTCTGTGTCTCTGCATGCGTTTGTCTCTTACATCTACTACATTATCTGTACTGAGAGATTTATCACTGTGTTATCTGTGGTGTTACATAGGACTGCAGGTAACACTACTACATTATCTGTACTCAGAGAGATATGACTGTGTTATCTGTGGTGTTACATAGGACTGCAGGGAACATCTACTACATTATCTGTACTGTGTGCTAAATTACAATCTCAGCTCTGCTACACAGTACAGATAATGTAGTAGATGTTACCTGCAGACCTATGTAACACCACAAATGACACAGTGATATCTCTCTGAGTACAGATAATGTAGTAGTGTTACCTGCAGTCCTATGTAACACCACAGATAACACAGTGATATCTCTCTGAGTACAGATAATGTAGTAGTGTTACCTGCAGTCCTATGTAACACCACAGATAACACAGTGATAACTCTCTAAATACAGATAGTAGTGTTACCTGCAGTCCTATAAAACATCACAGATAACACAGTGATAACTCTGATTACAGATAATGTAGTAGCTGTTGCCTGCAGTCCTATGTAACACCACAGATAACACATTGTGCTAAATTACAATCTCAGCTTTGCTACAATGTGTTATCTGTGGTGTTACATAGGACTGCAGGCAACAGCTACTACATTATCTGTACTCAGAGAGTTATCACTGTGTTATCTGTGGTGTTACATAGGACTGCAGGTAACACTACTATCTGTATTTAGAGAGTTATCTCTGTGTTGTTACATAGGACTGCAGGTAACACTACATCAATAAAAAGTTATTATAGTAACTAGGGCCGCGGGCCTCTGTTACTATAGTAACAGACTGTACTTACCTTCCTGGTTCCGGATCGCAGCGGAGGTCCTGAAGTCAAACGCTGTGCGCAGCGCATGACGTCACAGCGCTATGCGCCGCGCACAGCATCGAGAGGACAGAACTTCTGCCGCGGCTGAAGAGGAAGGTAAGATTAGTAGCCCTGACTGGCGCGGTCCGACTCCCGGGAACAGCTAATCAGCTGTTTTGAAGGGGCCGCAGCACTCGTACGAGAGCTGCTCCCCTTCATTCCGGTCACTTCATTCAGGTCACACTGTGAATCGGTGTCGGCGATTCACAGTGTGAGCGAGTAGTGAAATGAAGGGGAAGCAGCTCTCGTACGAGTGCTGCGGCCCCTTCAAAACAGCTGATTGGCGGGTCCCGGGAGATGGACCCCGACACATCAGCTATTGATGGCCTATCCTGAGGATAGGCCATCAGTGTTTAGGGACTGGACAACGCCTTTAAGCCTACGATGTAGCAGGCTTAGAGGGCCCATGAGACAGGATCACAGATTGTGTGATCCTGTCTGCTGGGCCCTGTATCTAAGCCAATCACATGGTAGACTTAGATACATGGCCCATGTGTGATCCTGTCTGATGGGCCCTGTATATAAGCCTACCACACGGTAGGTTTAGATACAGGGCCCCAGCACACAGTAATCTTATACTGTATAAGATTACTGTCTGCTGGACCCTGTATCTAAGCCTACCTTGTGGTAGGCTTAGATACAGGGTCCCACAGACAGTATCACACATGGGCCCTGTATCTAAGCCTAACACATGTGTTACTAATCGTTTGTTTTTGTGTGTTTTCTTACATGTTTGGTCGTTGGACTACGTCAGATTCCAGGACTACTTCGATGATGGCTTTTTTTTATTATCAATAAAATGGTTAATGAGGGTTGTGTGGGTTTTTTTTATTTCAATAAAATATTTTTTGTATGTCTGTGTTTTTTTTTTAAACTATATTACTACCGCCTTAGTAATGGCCACCGGCTGATTGACAGCGTCCGTTGCTAAGGCGGGGCTTAGTGTTAGTCGGTGGAGAGGCTAACACTAACCCCCTTTATTACCCCGGTACCCACCGCCACCAGGGGTGCTGGGAAGAGCCGGGTACCATCCAGTACCTGACCATCTGTAGGGATGGTCGGGCACTGGGGTGGCCGCAGGCTGGTATTATCAGCACGGGAAAGGCCAAAAACAGTGGCCCTTCCCACCCTGGTGATGCTAGGCTGCTGCTGCTTTATTGTATCTGGCTGGTTATGAAAAATGGGGGGGACCCCACGTCATTTAAAAAAAAAAAATAATAATAATTGGAAAGAACGATGTCGGGTCCCCCCCCCCCAATTTTCATAACCAGCCAGATACAACACAGCAGCAGCAGGCAGCATTACCAGGGTGGTAGGTACCACTGTCTTTGGCCTTCCCCAGCCTAATACTACCAGCCTGCGGCCACCCCGGTGCATGCCTGTCACTCCAGATGGTCGGGTACTGGTTCGTACCCGGCTCTTCCCAGTACCCCTGGTGGCGGTGGGTACCGGGGTAATAATGGGGGTTAGTGTTGGCCTTTGCACCGGCTAACATTAAGCCCCACCTTAGTAATGGAGGTTGTCAATCAGCCAGCGGCCATTACTAAGGCGGTGATAATAAAGTTTAAAAAGATACAAGCACATAGAAAAAATATTTTATTGAAATAAAAAAACACAACCCTCATTAACCATTTTATTGAGAATAAAAAAATTCCGTCATTGAAGTCCTCGTATCCGAAGGCCAACAACCGAACCTCTAAAAAAACACAAACACACAAAAATAATCAGTAACACATAAAGAAGCAAAATTATTATTCTTACCTTTCCTGGGTCCAGCGCTGGAGCCGCAATGTCAGCGAGCTGGGCCATGTATCTAATCCAATCATGTGTGATACTGTCTGCTGGACCCTATATCTAATCCAATCATGTGTGATACTGTCTGCTGAGCTGTGTATCTAATCCTATCATGTGTGATACTGTCTGCTGAGCCACTGTATCTAATCCTATCATGTGTGATACTGTCTGCTGAGCCACTGTATCTAATCCTATCATGTGTGATACTATCTGCTGGGCCCTATATCTAATCCAATCATGTGTGATACTGTTTGCTGAGCCATTTTATCTAATCCTATCATGTGTGATACTGTCTGCTGGGCCACTGCATCTAATCCTATCATGTGTGATACTGTCTGCTCAGCCACTGTATCTAATCCTATCATGTGTGATACTGTCTGCTGAGCCAATGTATCTAATCCTATCCATAGTTGATAGGGTCGTAGTGCTATAGATATGCTATGCTGTCTCCTATACACACACACATTTTTTTTTTGGGTGGACACATATGTATTTTGACTATTTCCCCTGACACTTTAAGTCCTTAGTGACGCCCCTGGCTGCTAGTGCTGCATTGTTGGGTCACTTAGGAGACCCAGCGATGCAGCTGAAAGCTGCGGACCGTCGGGCATGATAAGTTTGCGTGGGGGGCCCAATAAGAACTTTTGCATCGGGGCCCATGAGCCTTTAGCTACGCCCCTGACTACTACATTATCTGTACTCACAGTTATCACTGTGTTATCTGTGGTGTTACATAGGACTGCAGGTAACATCTACTACATTATCTGTGCTGTGTGCTAAATTACAATCTCAGCTCTGCTACACAGTACAGATAATGTAGTAGATGTTACCTGCAGACCTATGTAACACCACAAATGACACAGTGATATCTCTCTGAGTACAGATAATGTAGTAGTGTTACCTGCAGTCCTATGTAACACCACAGATAACACAGTGATATCTCTCTGAGTACAGATAATGTAGTAGTGTTACCTGCAGTCCTATGTAACACCACAGATAACACAGTGATAACTCTCTAAATACAGATAGTAGTGTTACCTGCAGTCCTATAAAACATCACAGATAACACAGTGATAACTCTGATTACAGATAATGTAGTAGCTGTTGCCTGCAGTCCTATGTAACACCACAGATAACACATTGTGCTAAATTACAATCTCAGCTTTGCTACAATGTGTTATCTGTGGTGTTACATAGGACTGCAGGCAACAGCTACTACATTATCTGTACTCAGAGAGTTATCACTGTGTTATCTGTGGTGTTACATAGGACTGCAGGTAACACTACTATCTGTATTTAGAGAGTTATCTCTGTGTTGTTACATAGGACTGCAGGTAACACTACTACCACTGGCGTAGCTATAGGGTTCGCAGCGGCCGCAATTCCGACCGGGCCCCGAAGCCAGGGGGCCCCCCACACCACATCAATAAAAAGTTATTATAGTAACTCGGGCCGCGGGCCTCTGTTACTATAGTAACAGACTGTACTTACCTTCCTGGTTCCGGATCGCAGCGGAGGTCCTGAAGTCAAACGCTGTGCGCAGCGCATGACGTCACAGCGCTATGCGCCGCGCACAGCATCGAGAGGACAGAACTTCTGCCGCGGCTGAAGAGGAAGGTAAGATTAGTAGCCCTGACTGGCGCGGTCCGACTCCCGGGAACAGCTAATCAGCTGTTTTGAAGGGGCCGCAGCACTCGTACGAGAGCTGCTCCCCTTCATTCCGGTCACTTCATTCAGGTCACACTGTGAATCGGTGTCGGCGATTCACAGTGTGAGCGAGTAGTGAAATGAAGGGGAAGCAGCTCTCGTACGAGTGCTGCGGCCCCTTCAAAACAGCTGATTGGCGGGTCCCGGGAGATGGACCCCGACACATCAGCTATAGATGGCCTATCCTGAGGATAGGCCATCAGTGTTTAGGGACTGGACAACCCCTTTAAGCCTACGATGTAGCAGGCTTAGAGGGCCCATGAGACAGGATCACAGATTGTGTGATCCTGTCTGCTGGGCCCTGTATCTAAGCCAATCACATGGTAGACTTAGATACATGGCCCATGTGTGATCCTGTCTGATGGGCCCTGTATATAAGCCTACCACACGGTAGGTTTAGATACAGGGCCCCAGCACACAGTAATCTTATACTGTATAAGATTACTGTCTGCTGGACCCTGTATCTAAGCCTACCTTGTGGTAGGCTTAGATACAGGGTCCCACAGACAGTATCACACATGGGCCCTGTATCTAAGCCTAACACATGTGTTACTAATCGTTTTTTTTTGTGTGTTTTCTTACATGTTCGGTCGTTGGACTACGTCAGATTCCAGGATTACTTCGATGATGGCTTTTTTTTATTATCAATAAAATGGTTAATGAGGGTTGTGTGTTTTTTTTTTATTTCAATAAAATATTTTTTGTATGTCTGTGTTTTTTTTTTAAACTATATTACTACCGCCTTAGTAATGGCCGCCGGCTGATTGACAGCGTCCGTTGCTAAGGCGGGGCTTAGTGTTAGTCGGTGGAGAGGCTAACACTAACCCCCTTTATTACCCCGGTACCCACCGCCACCAGGGGTGCTGGGAAGAGCCGGGTACCATCCAGTACCTGACCATCTGTAGGGATGGTCGGGCACTGGGGTGGCCGCAGGCTGGTATTATCAGCACGGGAAAGGCCAAAAACAGTGGCCCTTCCCACCCTGGTGATGCTAGGCTGCTGCTGCTTTATTGTATCTGGCTGGTTATGAAAAATGGGGGGGACCCCACGTCATTTAAAAAAAAATAATAATAATAATTGGAAAGAACGATGTCGGGTCCCCCCCCCCCCCCAATTTTCATAACCAGCCAGATACAACACAGCAGCAGCAGGCAGCATTACCAGGGTGGTAGGTACCACTGTCTTTGGCCTTCCCCAGCCTAATACTACCAGCCTGCGGCCACCCCGGTGCCTGCCTGTCACTACAGATGGTCGGGTACTGGTTCGTACCCGGCTCTTCCCAGTACCCCTGGTGGCGGTGGGTACCGGGGTAATAATGGGGGTTAGTGTTGGCCTTTGCACCGGCTAACATTAAGCCCCACCTTAGTAATGGAGGTTGTCAATCAGCCAGCGGCCATTACTAAGGCGGTGATAATAAAGTTTAAAAAGATACAAGCACATAGAAAAAATATTTTATTGAAATAAAAAAACACAACCCTCATTAACCATTTTATTGAGAATAAAAAAATTCCGTCATTGAAGTCCTCGTATCCGAAGGCCAACAACCGAACCTCTAAAAAAACACAAACACACAAAAATAATCAGTAACACATAAAGAAGCAAAATTATTATTCTTACCTTTCCTGGGTCCAGCGCTGGAGCCGCAATGTCAGCGAGCTGGGCCATGTATCTAATCCAATCATGTGTGATACTGTCTGCTGGACCCTATATCTAATCCAATCATGTGTGATACTGTCTGCTGAGCTGTGTATCTAATCCTATCATGTGTGATACTGTCTGCTGAGCCACTGTATCTAATCCTATCATGTGTGATACTGTCTGCTGAGCCACTGTATCTAATCCTATCATGTGTGATACTATCTGCTGGGCCCTATATCTAATCCAATCATGTGTGATACTGTTTGCTGAGCCATTTTATCTAATCCTATCATGTGTGATACTGTCTGCTGGGCCACTGCATCTAATCCTATCATGTGTGATACTGTCTGCTCAGCCACTGTATCGAATCCTATCATGTGTGATACTGTCTGCTGAACCAATGTATCTAATCCTATCCATAGTTGATAGGGTCGTAGTGCTATAGATATGCTATGCTGTCTCCTATACACACACACATTTTTTTTTTGGGTGGACACATATGTATTTTGACTATTTCCCCTGACACTTTAAGTCCTTAGTGACGCCCCTGGCTGCTAGTGCTGCATTGTTGGGTCACTTAGGAGACCCAGCGATGCAGCTGAAAGCTGCGGACCGTCGGGCATGATAAGTTTGCGTGGCGGCCCAATAAGAACTTTTGCATCGGGGCCCATGAGCCTTTAGCTACGCCCCTGACTACTACATTATCTGTACTCACAGTTATCACTGTGTTATCTGTGGTGTTACATAGGACTGCAGGTAACATCTACTACATTATCTGTGCTGTGTACATATGTGCCTGTGTGCGTATATATGGGTCTGTTTGTGAATGTGTCTTTGTGCTTGTATATTTGTGCCTTTTATGTATTTGTATATGTTCCTGTCTGTGTATTTATATGCCGGTGTGTGTGTGTATATGTGTCTGTACGTCTATATATTTACCTGTATGTATGTATTCCAGAATGTGTGTATGTATATTTGCCTGTATGTCTAAATATCTGTCTTTTTGTATGTACAGTATACACTACCGTTCAAAAGTTTAGGGTCACTTAGAAATGTCCTTATTTTTGAAAGAAAAGCACAGTTTTTTTCAATGAAGATAACATTAAATTAATCAGAAATACACTCTGTACATTGATAATGTCCTAAATGACTATTCTAGCTGCAAACGTCTGGTTTTTAATGCAATATCTCCATAGGTGTATAGAGGCCCATTTCCAGCAACCATCACTCCAGTGTTCTAATGGTACATTGTGTTTGCTAACTGTGTTAGAAGGCTAATGGATGATTAGAAAACACTTCAAAACCCTTGTGCAATTATGTTAGCACTGCTGTAAACAGTTTTGCTGTTTAGAGGAGCTATAAAACTGACCTTCCTTTGAGCTAGTTGATAATCTGGAGCATTACATTTGTGGGTTCGATTAAACTCTCAAAATGGCTAGAAAAAGAGAGCTTTCATGTGAAACTCGACAGTCTATTCTTGTTCTTAGAAATGAAGGCTATTCCATGCGAGAAATTGCCAAGAAACTGAAGATTTCCTAAAACAGTGTGTACTACTCCCTTCAGAGGACAGCACACACAGGCTCTAACCAGAGTAGAAAGAGAAGTGGGAGGCCCCGCTGCACAACTGTGCAACAAGACACGTACATTAGAGTCTCTAATTTGAGAAATAGACGCCTCACAGGTCCTCAACTGGCAGCTTCATTAAATAGTACCCGCAAAATGCCAGTGTCAACGTCTACAGTGAAGAGGCGACTCCGGGATGCTGGCCTTCAGGGCAGAGTGGCAAAGAAAAAGCCATATCTGAGACTGGCTAATAAAAGGAAAAGATTAATATGGGCAAAAGCACACAGACATTGGACAGAGGAAGATTGGAAAAAAGTGTTATGGAGAGACGAATCGAAGTTTGAGGTGTTTGGATCACACAGAAGAACATTTGTGAGATGCAGAACAACTGAAAAGATGCTGGAAGAGTGCCTGACGCCATCTGTCAAGCATGGTGGAGGTAATGTGATGGTCTGGGGTTGCTTTGGTGCTTGTAAAGTGGGAGATTTGTACAAGGTAAAAGGGATTTTGAATAAGGAAGGCTATCACTCCATTTTGCAACACCATGCCATACCCTGTGGATAGTGCTTGATTGGAGCCAATTTCATCCTACAACAGGACAATGACCCAAAGCACACCTCCAAATTATGCAAGAACTATTTAGGGAAGAAGTAGGCAGCTGGTATTCTATCTGTAATGGAGAGGCCAGCGCAGTCACCAGATCTCAACCCCAAATCATTATTTCTAACCTTGTCAATGTCTTGACTATATTTTCTAGTCATTTTGCAACTCATTTGATAAATATAAGTGTGAGTTTTCATGGAAAACACAAAATTGTCTGGGTGACCCCAAACTTTTGAACGGTAGTGTATATGTTCCAGCGTGTCCATATATGTGGTTAATTTTTGGTTTGTGTAGGGGGCGGCAATAGAGAGTCCTGCACAGGGCGCCATCCAACCTAAGGCCGGCCCTAGCTGTCACCAACCCTAGTCAGAAGAAACTCCGCCGCTGCCTGCGCCGAATGACCTCCTCGGCTCCTCCGGTAAGTCACACCAGGCAGAGCAGAGATTGGTAGCGGTAGGCTACTGCTCACCGGTCTGTTCACAGTGTGGCGCTAAGTACAAGGGGTGGGAGTGTGGCGCTATTTAAAAGGGGTGGGAGTGTGGCGCAATTTAAAAGGGAGGGAGTGTGGCGCTATTTACAAAGGGGCAGCGGGCTGTGTCTGGCACTATCTACAAGGGGGGCTGTGTGGCACTATTTACAAGGGGGTCTGTGTGTGGCACTATTTACAAGGGGGGCTGTGTGTGGCACTGTCTACTGGGGGCTGTGTGTGGCACTATCTACAAGAGAGGGGCTGTGTGGCGCTATCTACAGGGGGCTGTGTGTGGCACTAACTACAAGGGGGCTGTGTGTGGCCTCTTTAATTTATTTTCTTTTGATTTATTTTTATGTTAATTACATTATAGAACTATATCGCTTGTAAAATGTAGATATGCTTTTATACTCAAGTTACATTAAAAAAATTGTGAACAAAAAATTACATCTCATTGATTGGTAGGGAAAGAAAACATGGCGAGGGGGAAGGAGATGTTGGGAAATAAGTTGGGGCGAGGGAGGGCGCCAATCTGAATCTTTGCCCCGGGTGCAGGAGAACCTAGCTACGCCTCTGTTTAAAGCAAAGTAGAGGTGAAATTTACAAATTTCATTTTTTTGTCAAAAAATCCTATTTATTCCACTTTTTTCTGTAAAACAGAAGGTTTTACCTGAGAAACGCAACTCAATACTTATTGCCCAGATTCTGCAGTGTTTAGAAATATCCCACATGTGGCCCTAGTGCGGTAATGGGCTGAAACACCGGCCTCCGAAGCAAAGGAGTACCTAGAGGATTTTGAGGCCTCCTTTTTATTATGCACCATGTCCGATTTGAAGAGGTCTTGTGGTGCCAAAACAGTGGAAACCCCCAAAAAGTGACCCTATTTGGCAAACTACACCTCTCAAGGAACTTATCGAGGGGTATGGTGGGCATTTAGATCCCACAGGTTTTTTGCTGCAATTTGTGGAATTAGGCTGTGCAATTGAAAATCAAATTTTTCCAATAAAAGGTACTTATTTTTAATTTTGACACGGAATAAAAGGAAAAAAAGCACCCCAACGTTTGTAAAGCAATTTCTCCCGATTACGACGATACCCCATATGTGGTCATACACTGCAGGTTGGACAAACAGCAGGGCTCCATGTAGATTTTGCTGGATTGGTTCCTGGGCGCCATCTCACATTTTCAGAGCTTCTGAGGTACCAGAACAGAGGAAACCCCTTAAAAGTGACCCCATTTTGGAAACTTGAGGAATTCATTGCAGTTTTCATGGGGTGCATGCAACTTTCTGATCAGTTTTTATTCTATTTTGAAGAGGCGTGGTGACTAAAAAACAGCAATTCTACTATTCTACTGTTTTTTATCCCTTTTTTTTTACAGCGTTCATCATTCGCTATAAATGACATATTCACTTTATTCTGCGTGGCGATACAATTACGGCGACACCATATGTTTATAGGTTTTTTTATGAATTATGGCGTTTGCACAATAAAATACTTTTCGTAAAAAATCATTTACTTTTTGTGTTGCCATATTCTAAAAGCCAGAACTTTTTTATTTTTCCATCAGGAAAATCATGTGATGACTTGTTTTTTTGTGTAACAAACTGTAGTTTCGATTAGTAACATTTCTAGGTACATGCGACTTTTTGATCTCTTTTTATTCCATTTTTTGGGAGGTGAAGTGACCAAAACATTGTGATTGTGGTATGGTTTATTATTATTTTCTTTTATGGCATTCACCATGCGGGATAAATGATGAAATAATTTTGTAGTTCAGGCCGTTACGGACCAATTATGTATAGTTTATTTGTTTATTTATCTATTTTTTTTATTAATAATAACGGACTGATAAGGGAAAAGGGGGGATTTTTAGTTTTATTACTTTTAAAACTTTTATTTTATTATTTTTACACAAATTTTTTTTTGCTTTTTAACACCTTTTTTACTTTGTACCACTAGGGAACTTGATAGCAGGAGGCCCTGATCGCTATTCTAATACACTGCACTACATGCGTGGTGCAGGGTATTAGAGCTGAAATGGCCGATCCTCCTGTGACGTACTATTCCGTCATGGAGCGCGAACAATATGGTTACCATGACGGAATAGTACGTAACTGAGCATGAAAGGGTTAATGACATGCCATGTACAGTTACGTCATTGCAGTTTAATACTTAATGCAACAGCGCGTAACTCTACGTGGCATTGATGGAGTGGGTTTAGAAGCTGAGCCTGTGTCATCGACTGACGTTCTCTCCATGCAGAGGACTACAATGGGTACGTTACACATTCTATCTTCTAGGTACTGTTTCATTTAATTTGCCTTTATCATAGACTGCAGGTACGCTGTCTCCCTTACAACGGACCTCAGCCTCAAGCTTGGTGCTTGTTGATATACTTTACACTGGGTATACTTACTTGTTATGCAAGTTTCCTCTCATGTGTATATATAATTTTTTTCTTTACAAATTCACATGCTAAAATATATATAGAGGTTTTAATTACCATCTGATCAGGCTAACTCTACCTAGAAATAGACATATATTTGTATCCTTGACATTGCTATTTACCATTTTTTGTATGTCCTCTGTAATTGTCAGACGTCTTTGTGTTTTTGCTCAGTATGACCTATTTTTTAATGTTGTAACATTCAATAAAAATTGATATATTTTTCCAATATATTTGTGTTAATTGTGCCCTACACTTTATAGGTTTATATTAGTTGTTTAGGGCAACACACCAAGGGTTACTTGGCTTCACTGAGGTCTAGCCTTTATATATAGGCACTAGTATAGCATATATTTATATGTATACCAATTAGACCTCTTTCCTGCATGTACCAATAGGTTTATGTACCCTGAATATAATAGTACTATACACTGTGCTCCTGAATATAATAGTACTATATACTGCTCCCATAAATATAATAGTACTATACACTCTACTCCTGAATATAATAGTACCATACACTGTGCTCCTGAATATAATAGTACTATACACTGCGGCCCCAGCATATAATAGTACTATACACTGTACTCCTGAATACAATAGTACTATACTCTGTAATCCTGAATACAATAGTACTATATACTGTGCTGAATATAATAGTACTACACACTTCGCCCCTAAATATAAAAGTACTATACACTGCGCCCCTGCATATAATAGTGTGTGTGTGTGTGTGTGTGTGTATATATGTATATGTGTGTGTATAGGAGACAGCATATCTATAGCACTACGACCCTATAAACTATGGATAGGATTAGATACAGTGGCTGAGCAGACAGTATTACACATGATAGGATTAGATACAGCAGCTCAACAGACAGCATCACACATGATAGGATTAGATATAGGGACCAGCTTGCTGACATTGCGGTTCCAGCGCTGGACCAAGGAAAGTTAAGTATAAGAATTGTTTTGCTTTTTTATGTTACTAAGTATTTTTGTGTGTTTGTGTTATTTTACAGGTTCGGTTGTTGGACTACGTCGGATTTGAGGACTACTTCAATGACAGCGTTTCTTTTATTCTCAATAAAATGGTTAATGAGGGTTGTGTGTGTTTTTTTATTTAAATAAAATATTATTTCTATGTTCTTGTATTTTTTTACATTTTATTATTACCACCTTAGTAATGGCCGCTGACTGATTGACAATGTTCATAACTAAGGCGGGGCTTAATGTTAGCAGGTGCAGAGGCTAACACTAACCCTCATTATTAACATGGTTCCCACCACCACCAAGGGTACTGGGAAGAGCCGGGTATGAACCAGTACCCGACCATCTGTAGTGATGGTCGGGCATCGGGGCGGCTGCAGGCTGGTATTATTAGGCTGGGGAAGGCCAAAAACAGGCCCTCCCCACCCTGGTAATGTTAGGCAGCTGCTGTTGTATCTGGCTGGCTATGAAAATTGAGGGGGACCCCACATCGTTCTTTCCAATTATTTTGTTTTTTTTAAAATGACGTTGGGTCCCCCCATTTTTCATAACCAACCAGATACAATAAAGCAGCAGCAGGTTAGCATTACCAGGGGGGAAGGGCCGCTGTTTCTAGCCTGTCCCAGCCTGATAATACCAGCCTGCGGCCGCCCCATTGCCCGACCATCGCTACAGATGATCAGGTACTATATCGTACCCGGCTCTTCCCAGCACCCCTGATGGCGGTGGGTACCAGGGTAATAATGGGGGTTAGGGTTAGCCTCTGCACCGGCTAACACTAAGCCCCGCCTTAGTAATGGACTCTGTCTATCAGCCGGCGGCCATTACTAAGGCGGTAATAATAAAGTTTAAAAAACAAAACAAAAGACATAGTAAAAATATTTTATTGAAATAAAAAAAAACACACATTCCTCATTAACCATTTTATTGATAATAAAAAAAGCCGTCATCTAAGTAGTCTTCGAATCCGACGTAGTCCAACGACCGAACCTGTAAGAAAAGAAAAACACAAAAAAAACGATTAGTAACACATGTGGTAGGCTTAGATACAGGGCCCATGTGTGATACTGTCTGTCAAGGTAGGCTTAGATACAGTGTCCAGTAGACTGTAATCTTATACAGTATAGGATTACTGTCTGCTGGAACCTTGTATCTAAGCCTACCATGTGGTAGGCTTATATACAGGGCCCATCAGACAGGATCACACATGGGCCATGTATCTAAGCCTACCATGTGATTGGCTTAGATACAGGGCCCAGCAGACAGAATCACACAATCTGTGATCCTGTCTCATGGGCCCTCTAAGCCTGCCACATCATAGGCTTAAATGGGTTGTCCAGTTCCTAAACATTGATGGCCTATCCTCAAGATAGGCCATCAATAGCTGATGGGTCAGGGTCCGACTCCCGGGAACCCGCCAATCAGCTGTTTTGAAGGGGCCACAGGGCTCGTACAATAGCTGCTTCCCCTTCATTTCCCTTACTTACTCACACTGTGAATCGCCGACACGGATTTACAATATGAGCAAGTGACCGGAATGAAGGGGAAGCAGCTGTCGTACGAGTGCTGCGGCCCCTTCAAAACAGCTAATTGGCGGGTTCCCGGGAGTCGGACCCCACCAATCGGTTTCAGCAGACAGGGATATTAAACTTACCCTCCTCTTGGTCCTGACTCTATCCAGGATCAGGATGCTATGCACAGTTCATATCGTTGTGATCTCATGCGCTGTGCACAGCGCTGTGACGTCAGGACCTGCGCGGCGCTCCTGAAGTAGGAAGGTAAGTAGTGTAGTTGGTATAGTAACAGGGGCCCCAGTTACTATAGTAAATTTTTATTGATGTAGTGCGGCCCCTGGCTTCGGGGCCCGGTCACAGTTGCGACCGATGCGACCCCTATAGCTACGCCACTGGTTGGGTGAGATATCTCGCTTCACTCCGGTTCTCTGAATCGGCTGTAATCTTAACAGCCAGTACGGGAGAACCGGGGTGAACTTGGCTCCCTTTCAGCCTCGGGTCCCAGGCACTTGCCCAGATTGCTCTTATTATAATCCGCCCCTGATGATAACTGTTTCCGTAACTCCCATAGTAGTGAATGGGACATAAGGAAATAGCGGAGCTCAGCGAGCTACGCTGTTTTCATCTAAGATGTTCGGAAATCACTTAGTTCAGCTGGAACACAGAGTGCTAGAACGGGGTTTGGGGGGCCCCGTTCTAGAGATAGGTGCGGATCCCAGAGGTAAATTACACTATTGAGTTTATTAATTTACCACATAAATCCACGCCCACCCACTCTAGATGACACAATTATGCTAAATTACTTACATAGGTTTCCAACACCCTATATTTTTTAACACAGTATGCTACCACGACCTATACTTATCTAGACAAAAGGGGCCTACGTCTCTATATTCCCTTAACACTACAGTAGTTACAATAACACAGGTTATCTAAATGGAACATAAAATACAGGTAACGTTCTTCACCTTCGGAAGACTAAGTTTTTGCAAGACTACAAGGAAGAGACTTATTAATATTTCTAATTTAATACACAATAGTGCAGTGCAATACAAAAAATAATTGTCCTATTAGAAGATGAAAAAATATACATAAACTACAATGCATTCAGTTTATGAAAATAAAAGGGGTAAAAGAAACAGAACAAAACCTTACTGATGAACAGCAGTGATATCCTGGCTGTGGGGACAGCTGAAAATATGGGCAGTCACTCCAATCGAGATATGGATCCCCAACGATCGACACTGACCCTTTCTCTTTACCCGGCATTTTAAACCCAATTTTTTTCCCTCTAGTTCAAAGGCTGTTCATATGATAATGAAGCGTACTCCTCCCATAACACAGTTATATTTCTATTGAGAAACACAAAAATGGTTAATATTACCTGCATTCACCTGTGCATACATTTACCAACCAGGGCATATCAAACACAACTATAATAGGCCCATGTTTTTAGCCAATAGCCAATTCCAGGTAGTTCCTCTGGATGTATAGATGTGAATTTGACATCTATATGAGGGCTATTTTCCCTGATCATAACTACTTATGTGGGTCACTCCAAATATCAATTATGATCGGGTTTGCCTCGATGAATCAGATTTTTTTTTTAAACTTTATCACATTGTCACATGTTTCACCAGGTCCGCATGGCAGACACACAACAGATATATCCATTTGCATAGCTTTTGATGTTTGGTTTGGATGTGTGAGTAATTACCTCCAACCCTGGGTGAGAATGTTATCTTATGCTAGATACAGGCCCTAGTGACAAAATTCTTAGTCAATACTTCTGCCCCTTTGGTGAGGAAAGGGCCAATTAAACATTTGCCTGACAGTGGACATCCTTTGATGGTCAAAGATATGCATTTCTAGCTGATGGTACAAAGTGAAAACTGGAATTATCCACTAATATGCCATTTTAGTGTGCAATATGTTTTGCCTAGTTTGTGTCACTGACGACAAATACCTCATAAACTGTTGAGCAAGTTCTCCCGGATACAGTAGTGACATGTATGTATATGTAAACTGCTGTTTGGGTACACTGTATGACTCTGGAGGGAGAAAGCGCCATTTGGCTTTTTGAGCGCGGATTTTGCTTAGTAGTACTTCCGTTTGGGCTTTTATTAATATTTCAGTTTATAATGTAAGCTAGGTGAAGTACATCAGGGCATAATACGGTGGTATAATTATGGAGTAAATAAATAATAATCAATAGATGTGTGGCCGGTGTCACACTGATAAATGGTGCCCAATCTTATCTCCATTTGGAACACATTATGCAGGTCGATACTATTATGGGAACACCATATGTATATAGTTTTTTTTCATAATAAAATCACTTTTTCCCTGTACATCCCTCATGACACCGCCACAGGAGGTTGCCCTCTTGACCTCTTTAGGGACAGGAAGACTGAGAGATTAAAAGGCCTGTGTTTTTCCTGCCATTTCAGAGGGCATGTGCAGAGAGATTCCGCTACCTGGATGAGGACAAGGAGGCAAGGGGCAAGATCTGG
This sequence comes from Rhinoderma darwinii, assembly GCF_050947455.1. Classification (NCBI taxonomy): domain Eukaryota; kingdom Metazoa; phylum Chordata; class Amphibia; order Anura; family Rhinodermatidae; genus Rhinoderma; species Rhinoderma darwinii. The sequence goes on along the minus strand of NC_134693.1, from coordinate 72,220,622 downwards.
GAGCCAAGCACTTCTCATTCCCTTCCCCTAGCGTTGCCTTATGCTAACACCTCTCATGGAAGAGGTTCCTTAGCTTCCCAACCCCAGATGTTAACCTGGGGAGCGGGGTCGTAAGCTGGATCCCAGGGCAGTTTGGGGTTTGAGGCTCCGATGGCCGCAGCGGGGCTCCGGCGGCATAGCTTGGTGTGCGCAGCCATTTTGGGGAAGACCAAATAGCAAGTCTTCCCCTTTTACTGGTGGAGGCGACCCCGTAATACCGGAAGTAGTGTCAGACTACTTCCAGTCTGTGGCCATCTTGGTGGAAAGAGGGAAATTTCAAACTTCCCAGCTATAAAAGGGACCCGCACAGGTAAGCAAGCTGTTTATTAGTAATATCCTGCTAATATTATATCTACTAAAAACTTGTTTGGAGATTATCTGTATATTGGATGCAGAGAAAAAGACTGCAGGATACTCCTAAAAAGAAATTGTGTCAGGAATGCATCACAAAGTTATTAAAGGAGGAACAATCTTCATTTATGTTCAAAATAAGGGCTATAATTCAAGGGGAAGTGAAACAGTCGGGAGCCTCCCTTGTCCCACCTCAAGAAACTCCATCAGTATCCCAGGCTAAAAAAAAACCTCAGATGGAAGTGGATCAATAGTGGTACCCCCCTTCTCAGGGACAATCACTGGAATAGGTCTGGAATATTTTTTTTAAAACATAACTTTTACTGTAGAAAAATTATTCAACTGACATCAATTGCAATGTTCCCTTGTTTCCATGCCATTAAGAGTTACGATTTAGATCTAGTTGTTGATACACTGTTGATATGGTATTACTCTTATTCATCCCAAAGTAAATATTATCCTGGGAGGTACACCACATTGCATACAGCAAAAAACCGTAGATGTAAAAATAAGGTAACCTACGATAGATATATGAAATTTCCCCACTAAATACCCCCATAGAGCATTCTTCCATCTGTCCATTATAGTAGATGTTTAAAAAGCTGCAAGTTTTAAATGATGGCCAAAAACTAACCATGGTCAATGCAATAAGTATCTATTTATTTTACTTTTGATACCAACCCTTCCAAAATAAAACTATTCAGGGGTATGAATAACAAACATACTGCCTTTCTTAGGTGGAGTGAGATGCGCATAAGAGGTGAAGGGAAACACATGTCAGATGATGTCAAATAACGAACATACAGCGCCGAACAAGATAGGGACAAGAAAGTGTTCCTGCCATGGCTGTTCCCTTGCCACTGCAAGTTCAATAATGAAGAAGCTGAAGAATATTGGATCCCTCTCCATATGGAAGAAAAGGGAAAGGGCTTAATCTCCCCTGAGGAATCCGTAGCCACGAGGAAACACGTTGGGAGAGAAATAAATAAACAGCAAAGGAGTGATCCCGTGGAACTCTCTTGATCTAAAACAAGAGGAACAATCCAAATCGAAACGGGTAGGGGGGTAAGTAGCACCCCGGAAAAAAAGCTCCATTCATAAATGTACCACATGTTAGGAACTAAATGAATATTGAAACATATGTACCACATGGTGGGGACTAAATGAACATTGGAACATTCACTCAGTTTTTTTGATGTATTCAATGTGGCGTTCCTCCCAGGAAAATATTTATTTTGGGAGGAATAAGAGTAATACCATATCAACATCATATCATCAACTGGACATCTAAGTCATAACTCTTAATGGCATAGAAACAAGGGAACATTGCAATTGATTAAAAACCAATATTTGTAGTATTGTCTATTTATGTTGTTTTAATAATTTGTCATCAGTAAAAGTTGTTATAAAAGAAATACTCCAGCCCTATTCCAGTGATTGTCTATTTGATTTTGTGGAGGACGACTATTCTAACACTATAGTGAGGGTGAATCACTACTTAAGGTATACCCCCTTCTAAGGGATCAGACTCAGAGCAAGCGTGCTACTATTTATCAGAAGGAGAATTGGAAGAAGGAGAAGAACCGATACCTTCATCCACACAAGAGAATATTTTTGGGGGTTTTTACAGATGTCAGATATCCTAATTCAAGCGATGAGGGAAACCATGGCTATTCAAGATCAGCCCCGTACCATCCAAGACGAGATGTTCGGTGGTCTTACAGAAAGAACAACAAAACTTTTTCCTGTAAATATAAACCTTGTGGAAATTATTTTTGCTGAGTGGGAAGATTCAGAAAAGAGGCTATTTTTTTTTACTCTGAAGACACAAAACCCTGGGTTGAAGTCCCAAAAGTAGACATCCCGGTGGCAAGAGTGTCTAAAAAAAACAGCAATCCCCTTTGAAGATTCATTCCTCACAGTGAAAGGATACCATGGACCGCAAAGCCAATGGACTGCTAAAAAGAACCTTGGAATCATCATCTGCCTTAATCTCTACTTGATTGCTGCCACGTCAGTCGCAAGATCAATCTTTATCTGGTTGAATCAACTGGAAAACCACTTGATAACTTCCAAAGAAGATATACTAGAATCTCTGACTATGACAGTATTTTTTGGCTGACGCATCAGCCGAATCAGTCAGATTTTCCCCCAGGAAAAAGGACCTTCCTAACCCCGCTAGAAAAGCGTTGTGACTTAAAATGTGGACAGCAGACACAAAATCAAATAACAAGTTTTGTTTGATGTTTTGGCCCCTCCTGGATAACATGTTGGAGAACGCAATAGACAAGAAAAAAGTGTTTCCAGACAAAAAACCCAAGTAGACTCCTGTATTTCGTAGATTTCGACAACTGCCGAGTTATAGAGGTAAAGGGAAGTCAGGTCGCTGGAGTTACCCTAAAGGTGGAAAAGGTCGAGGATTCCTTCTTAACCCCAACAATTCATTCCAGCCCACTAAACAATGATGCCAGGAGTGTGGGGGGAAGATGTCTGTACTTTCATACCAAGTGGAACAAGATAACCCAGAATCCTTGGGTGTTACAAATGATCAAAGAAGGGTATAAAATAGAATTCTCCTCCCTACCTCCAGAGAATTTTCAAGTGACCTCGTACCAATCAAAAAATCTCCAACAATTTCTCATCATGTTCAAAAACGTCTACGAACTTCTGAAGGTGATATCTCCCGTGCTTCACAATGAAGCATACAAGGGCCATTATTCAAAAATCTTTTTGGTCAAAAAAGCAAATGACTCTTACAGGACAAACATCAACCTGAAAATGTTAAACAAATTGGTGACATATTGAAGGTTCAAGATGGAGTCTATCCGATATACTACTCCGCTGATAAATCAAGGTGCAACAATGTATACGATACATCTAAAAGATGCTTATTATCACGTCCCTGTCCACCCAACATATGGGAGATATCTCTGGTTCGCAATTCAGGATAGTCCCTTCATCCTTCATTACCAGTTTGTTTGCCTCCCCTTCTGCATTTCCTCGGCCCCCAGGGTGTTTACAAAAATCATGGCAGAAATAATGGTGTTTCTAAGAAATGAGGATTTGATTACTATTCAATACCTAGATGAATTTGTACTTCTGGTAGATACTCCATTCATCCATCAAAACCGGGTCCTTGCCCTGTTACAAGATTTGGGTTGGATAATAAACTTCAAAAAGTCAAATCTTCCTCCCCAAAATCTGAAAATCTCTCTAGAAGTACTATTGAACTTCTCCCTTCAACATTCCTTCTTACCAAGGGAAAAACAAGAAATTTTTGGGAGAAATGTAGCTGTTCAGTAAGAGATGGGATTCAGATTTTAGGATTAATAACGTCCTACATCCAGTCCATTCCATGTAGCCAATTCCACTCTTGACCTTTACAGAATCTAATCCTATTCCAGTGGGATCGCAAACAAGATTCCTTAATTTCTAAAATATTGATTCCTGAGTCAGTGAAGACATTTCTACTCTGCTGGCTTTCTCAGAACAATCCAAACAAAGGGGTACCATGGAAACCTTCTCCATACGTGGTAATTACCATAGATGCGAGCAAACACTGTTGGGGGTCTATAGTTCAAGACAGACACTTCCAAAACACCTGGTCTCCTCAGATGAAGAGAATGTCTTCAACTACAGGGAACTGAGAGCTGTATGGGAAACTTTCAGAGAAGCTCTTCCACTTATAGTCCCTTTAAAGGAAGGCCCTTCCACTTCTGTTGCCAAACTATTCTCTCCTGCAGAGCAAAACTACTCCATTGGGGATCAGGAGTTACTGGCTGTCAAGTTGGCCTTGGAGGAATGGAGACATCTGCTGGAGGGCGCTATTCACCCCATCATCATCTATATGGACCACAAGAATCTCCCGTACCTACAGTCTGCACAATGATTAAATCCTCGCCAAGCCAGATAGTCGTTGTCTTTTGCTCAATTCCAGTTACTGCTCCACTTCCACCCTGCAGATAAAAATGTGAGAGCCGATGCCTTATCTTGATCATTTGAGATGGATGACTCTGAGGAGGCTCCCCAATATTATAGATCCTTCCAGGATTATTGCCATTTATCCTCTGCAAATTAGAGACATTCCCCCTGGAAAGTCTTTTGTTCGTCCGGCAGACAGGAAAAGGATTCTCCTCTGAGGACGCAATTCCAAACTGGCTGGGCACTCTGGTGTCCGTAAGATACAGGACTTTATCTCTCGTCGCTACTGGTGGCCCACGCTGCCTAGAGATGTTGCTTCTTGTACCAATTGCGCCTGAGACAAGTCCTCTCATTCCAAGCCTCCTGGTCTGCTCCAACCTCTGCCCGTTCCTGATGGACCTTGGCAACACATTGCCATGGATTTTATCATTGACCTTTCCCATTCTGCAAGTTGCACTACTGTCTGGGTCGTGGTGGATAGCTCCTCTAAAATGGCACGTTTCATCCCACTTACTGGTCTTCCCTCTGCTTCTCGTCTGGCAAATGTATTTATACAGCATATCTTTCATATGCACAGACTGCCCCTCCATATCGTGTCTGATCGGGGTGTGCATTTTACTTCTAAGTTCTGGAGAGCCCGGTGTAAACTTCTTGATGTGAAATTGAACTTTTCTTCTGCTTATCACCCACAATCGAACGGCAAAGTTGAAAGGATTAATCAAATACTGGAAAATTATCTTTGTCATTTTATTTCTGTTTAACATGACAATTGGGTGCAGCTCCTTCCTTGGGCCGAGTTCTCCTACAACAACCACATGAGTAAATTTACTGCTTCTTCATTGTATACAGTAAACATCCATGTGTTCCTCTTCCTGGGCCTGCTACATCTCAAGTACCTGCAGCTAACTCTTAATTTGGAGTCTTTCTTCATATCTGGTAGCAAACCAAGTCCTCTATTCTACAAGCGGTAGACTGCATGGAGAATTGCTGATAGAAAAAGCCCTCCTCATTTTCTTCCTGGAGCCAAAGTCTGGTTATCATGAAAGAATATTAGTTTGAAAATTCCCTCTTACAAATTTGCCCCCAGATTTCTTGGTCTTTTTGAAGCTCCCCAACAGATTAATCCTCTGTCATATAAGCAACAGCTGCCTCCGACTCAATATTCCCAACTCCTTCCATATGTCCCTCCTAAAGCCTGTGACCCTGAATCACTACAGCAAATCCCCTGGCCCTGTAATTTCTCCCAGTGATGCTTCTGACATCTTCAAAGTCAAGGAGATTCTGGACTATAAGTGGGTAGGAAGAAAAATCTACCTGGTTGACTGGAAGGGGTTTGGTCCTGAGGAGAGATCATGGGAACCTGAGGAGAACATTGATGCTCTTGCGCTCATCAAGAGGTTCGTTCTTCATTCTGGTCCTAAGAGGGGGCGTAATGGGAAGTACTGTAGCGCTGACGGCCACCATTCGCCGCTATCCGGCTTCTTTTAGCAGCCGTCAGCATCTGATACCTTTGTGCCGATGTCCAGCTCCTCCTTCCAGGGGGACGCCGGCATGTACTTCTCCCGTCTGTGCCTCACTCCCGTAGGGTGACCTCTTAAATGGGCCAGCGCGCGTACCACTGTATTCCTGCCTAGGCTATCCCTTTGCACCCTGCCCTACATAGGTCCATCCTGCCCATCCTTCCTGTGCTTTCCTGTGCCCGAGCATTGTTGTGTCTACCCATGTTCATTATTGCAAATGGTCCCTTAGTTACATAGTTACATAGTAACTTAGTACGGTTGAAAAAAGACACATGTCCATCAAGTTCAACCAAGGGATGGGAAAGGGATGAAACAAAATTTCTACACATTCACATATGAGCTGATATTTTTCAGTTGTATCCTGTATTCTGTGTCCCTGTATTCTGTGTTCCATATCCAGTAATTGTGTTTGTTCCTGAGCAAAGTCTAGTTTGGGAGTCAAGTTCATCGTCTGTGCCAAGTGTCAGCTGCCACCCCAGGTGTCCTCTGTGCCAAGTGTCATTTGTGCCAAAGTGTCTGCTACGCCAAGTGTCTGTCAGAACTTCTATACATGTACTCTAGTTCTAAAGACTTTAATTGACTGTAGTTTGGCCAGCTGCTTCTCCGCTACGGTGGAGCGGCCTAGTGGGTCCACATACCCCACAGCCGTTACACAGATGAGGATTATTCCATAAGGGTGAACTCCAAAAATCGCTCGTATGACACCAAATTTTTAATCTCTTTCCAAACTTTTAGTCTTGGCAAAGGATCTAAAGAATATTGAGGATTAGCAAACACTCCTGATTCCAATAATTTTAAAACACTCCAACTTTGTCCCTGTCCCTTCTTTTGCAGTACCAGTCTATTAGCAGCAAAATGATTCAAAAATATTAACTGTTGTAGATGGGATGCTAAGAAATAAGGTCCAAACTCAGGTAGCGCAAAGCCCCCTTCCTTAACTGGATGACAAAGTCTAGCAAATCGATTAACGATCGATTGCAGGGTTACAAAGATGTTTCAGGGCAGCCAGACCGGAGCATTGCCAAAAATATGGTGTATCGTAGGCAAAATTAACATTAATAATAAGAATAATCACTATTTATAAAGCGACAACATATTACGCAGCACTTTACAATTTAGAGGGAACATGAAACAAACAATATCAGACATTACATAGTGACAAAGTTGTGTAACAGTGTTTGTTCTGTACAATAGTCCAGCCATTTTTTATACACATGGGTGGTACACATAAAGCTGCATGAGCTGGTCACCAGCCAGTATCCAAGTATGACGGACATGAAGAGAAGGAGTGTGAGGGAATCATATTCGGATGACTAATCTAAAAGGGGGGCCATGGAAAGGAGTCCGATTAGGGAATGTTATAGGCCTGTCTAAATAGATGTGTTTTCAGGGCACGTTTAAAACTTTGGATATTGTGAATTAATCTGATTGTCTGGGGAAGCACATTCCAGAGGACGGTGCAGCACGAGAAAAATCTTGGAGACGGGAGTGGGAGGTTCGGATTATGGAGGATTTTAATCTAAAGTTGTTAGTAGAACGTAGAGCGCGAGTCGGCTGGTAGACAGAGATGAGGGAGGAGATGTAAGGAGATGCAGCACTGTGGAGAGCTTTGTGGGTAAGAGTAATGAGTTTGAATTTTATTCTGAAGGGGACGGGCAATCAGTGCAGTGACTGGCAAAGATTAGAGGCGTTGGTGTAGCGGTTGGTCATAAATATGAGCCTGGCTGCTGCATTAAGGATAGATTAGAGAGGGGAGACTTTAGTGAGGGGAAGACCGACTAATAATGAGTTACAGTAGTCAAGACGAGAGTGAATCAGAGCAACAATGAGAATTTTGGCTGTTTCCTCCGTAAGAAAAGGGCGGATTATGGAGATGTTTTTGAGGTGAAAATGACAGGAGCGTGAAAGTGATTGAATGTGAGGAGTAAAGGAAAGATCTGAGTCAAAAATAACCCCGAGACAGCGGGCGTGCTGCTTAGGAGTTATGATAGTGCCACACACAGGGATGGAGACATCAGGTTTAGGGAGGTTAGTAGATGGTGGGAACACAAGGAGCTCAGTTTTAGAAAGATTCGGTTTCAGATAGAGATAGGACATGATGTTAGAGACAGCGGACAGACAATCACTGATGTTTTGTATTAGAGCAGGGGTGATGTCATGGGAAGAGGCATATAATTGGGTGTCATCAGCGAAGAGATGGTACTGGAAGCCAAATCTGCTGATGGTTTGTCCAATAGGGACTGTGTAGAGAGAAAAGAGGAGCGGACCTAGGACTGATCCCTGAGGAACCCCGATAGCAAGGGGAAGAGGAGAAGAAGTAGAACCAGCAAATGACACACTGAATGAGTGGTCAGAGAGATAGGAGGAAAATCAAGAGAGAGCAGCGTCCTTGAGGCCAATAGAGTGTAGCATGTTAAGTAAGAGTTTGTGGTCTAGAGTGTCAAAGGCTGCAGAGAGATCCAGAAGAATCAGGAGAGAGTATTTACCGTCTGATTTAGCTGCCAAGAGATCATTTGAGACTTTAGTAAGGGCAGTTTCTGTGGAGTGTAGAGGGCGGAAACCAGATTGTAAGGGGTCTAGAAAGGAGTTAGCAGAGAGATAGCGGATAAGGCGAGAGTAGACCAACGTTCCAGGAGTTTGGAGATGAAGGGCAGATTAGAGACTGGTCGGTAGTTAGCAGCGCTGGATGGGTCAAGAGTTGTTTTTTTCAGTAATGGGTTTATAATGGCATGTTTAAAAGAGGAGGGAAAGATACCATAGGAAAGATAGAGGTTAAATATTTTAGTCATGTGACTAGTGACAGCTGGGGAGAGGGACTGGAGGAGGTGTGAGGGGATAGGATCACTAGGGCTGGTAGTAGGACGAGAAGAAGAGAGGAGCCTAGAGACTTCTTCTGTTATTGGGTCAAATGCTGAAAGTGAAGAATAGGGAGTGCGGGAGGGAAGGGGATCGATGTTACTAGGGGACTGGGAGATAATATCATGCCGGATGTTGTCAATTTTAACTTTAAAATTAGTGGCCAGGTCTTCAGCACTGGCCAGGTCTTCAGCACTTGAAACCTGTGATTGGCGTCTGCACTATTCATGAAACGTATTGAGGTAACAGTCTATTCCAGATTTTAACCTTCTGTCTCAGAGTGACAAATAAAGGAAGAATATTCAATGTCACATAATCCAACAATGTTTTAGAGATTTTTACACACAAATACTGGAAGGAGTCCACCACCCAAAGTTTAATTCCATCTCTTGCTACATAATTAGATTCAAAAGTCATCAAGTTTGATTTTTTCCAATTCATTTTAACTCATCCAACTGCTCCAAAATAGTCATACACATCCACCACATGTGTCACATCAGATATATCCCTGAGAAATAAAAGCATGTCGTCGGAATATAAAGAGATTTTTTCTTCTACTCCACCCATCACAAACCCACTTATCGGACTATCAGCTCTTATTTTAACTGCCAAAGCTTCAATAAGTAAAATAAACAGCAGAGGTGAAAGGGGGGCATCCCCGACGAGTGCGGTGAGACAAAGAGAAGAACGGGAAAAAAACACCACCCATACCCATCCTAGCTCTGGGTCTAGAGTATAACAATTTGATCTATTTAATAAAATCATCACTGAATCCAAAACATCGTAGCACCCCCTCAGAGAAAGCCCCATTCCACTGTATCAAAAGCCTTGCATGCGCCCAATGACAGCAATCCCAACCTGTGGATACCTCCCTCCTCCATATTGAATATTAGTAAAGGCTCTCCTAAGATTCCAGGAGATAGATTTCCCCAGAATAAATCCGTTCTTATCTGAGCCCACTAGCGAAGGCATAACTGCCATAAGCAAGGATTTAGCAAGGATTTTCAAATCTGAATTTAAAAGAGATATAGGGCGATAGGAGTCCAAACAAGTTGGATCCTTTTCCTTTTTAGGTATCAAAATAATATTTGCTTCCATCATTGAAGAAGGAAGTTCCTCTTTGGCAAAAGAACAAGTAAAAACATGGTGAAGATGTTCTAGTAGGACTTCTTGATCCCAATATATCCCTCATATGAAATTCCATCTGGACCCAGGGCCCTATTCTTCGGAAGACTCTTTATCACATTTCTTATCTCCTGCATATTAAGTAGAGCCTCCAAACACCCTGTCTGTTCTAATGATAAGACGGGAAGATCCACAGTCTCCAAATAACTCATAATATACCCTTCCTAGCTGCTAGGGTTAGTTGAATACAGATCTGTTTAATAATTCGCAAACTCTATCAAAAAATCATCCGGATCCGTACATACTCCTGAACCATCCATTTTTCTAATTGCTGAGATAAATGGAGATGCATTCCGATTTTTAATTATTGAAGCTAATAGCTTCCCTCTCTTCCCCATCTCAAAAAAACTATTTTTACATAAAATAAAAGACTCATTTAGATCCATTGCAGACGGTCTATCTTCATATTGTAGTTGTAAATGGCACCACTTCTGTTTATTAGGGTCCGAAGAACTTTGAAGTTGTATTCTGCCTCTGCCAGTGTAATGGCAGGGGGTAGGGAGACGGACAAGTGAGCCCTAATCTACCCGCCACTCTGTCCCTGCCTACTTGCAACGACCCGCCCTAGGCGACGGGGTACAACTGGGCGGCGGTCCCTGCGCTCAGTAAGTGCACGACAAACATACAAAGGAACACAAGCAAGAAAAAGGGGCCGTTGCCCACGGCAACACCATGAGCAACCAGAGTGGTGAACGAGCCGAGTCAAGCCAGGAGTGTGCGAGGTACAAAACGAAAAGCAGAAGAGTAGTCGGTAAGCCAGGGTCTGTATGGAGCAGGATCAAAAATAGCAGGAGCTGTAGCTGGGCCAGGAAACCATAAGGAAAGAATCACAAGCACCGAGGGACAGGAAGTGCAGGCTTAAATAGACCGAGGGCGGGAGCTAGCTGAGTCTGGCCAGGTTACGATAGGTTCTCCCACTCCTAAGCCTGCCAGCCTGAATGGTGGAAGCAGGAGTCAGTCTCAGGGATGTATTCTCAGGTGCTGACTGATTAGTTCTGGGAGTTAACCCCGAAGCTGTGCCTGGCAGATCCTTTACAGTACCCCCCCTTTTATGAGGGGCCACCGGACCCTTTCTAAGTGGACCTGGCTTACTGGGGAAACGCAGGTGGAACCTCCTGACCAATACCCCAGCGTGAACATCCCGGGCGGGTACCCAAGTCCTCTCCTCGGGCCCGTATCCTCTCCAATGGACCAGGTACTGGAGGGAGCCTTGGACCATCTTGCTGTCCACAATCCTGGCCACCTCGAATTCCACCCCCTCAGGGGTGAGGATGGGAACAGGAGGTCTCCTCGAGGGAGCCAAGGACGGGGAGCAGCGTTTGAGGAGGGAGGCATGAAACACGTCGTGTATCCGAAAAGACGGCGGTAACTCCAGCCGGAAGGAGACAGGATTGAGGACCTCAATGACCTTATACGGCCCAATAAACCGGGGAGCAAACTTCTTGGACGGAACCTTGAGACGCAAGTTCCGAGACGACAACCACACCAGATCCCCGACCATAAACAGGGGGTTAGCAGAACGTTTTTTATCAGCCTGAGTTTTTTGTACGCTCTGGGACACCTCTAGGTTTTTCTGAACCTGGGCCCAGACTGTGCACAGTTCCCGATGAACGACCTCTACCTCGGGATTGTTGGAACTACCAGGTGAAACGGAGGAGAACCGTGGATTAAACCCAAAATTACAAAAAAAAGTAGAGACCCCTGACGAGTTACTGACCCGGTTATTAAGGGAAAATTCGGCGAGGGGAATGAAAGAGACCCAATCAAATTGACAGTCAGAGACAAAACACCTTAAGTATTGTTCTAGAGATTGATTAGTCCTCTCCGTTTGGCCATTGGTTTCAGGATGGAAGGCAGAGGAGAAGGACAGATCAATCCCCAACTTCATACAGAAGGCTCTCCAAAACAATGAAACAAATTGTACCCCTCTGTCCGAAACAATATTGACAGGGACCCCATGGAGACGCAGGATGTGTTTGACAAACAAGGTAGCCAACGTTTTGGCGTTGGGTAGTTTCTTGAGGAGCACAAAGTGGCACATCTTACTGAAGCGGTCCACCACCACCCACACCACCGACTTGCCTTGGGATGGAGGCAAATCGGTGATAAAATCCATGGAGATATGTGTCCAAGGTCTCTGGGGAATGGGCAACGAACGCAGTAAGCCTGCTGGTCGGGACCTGGGAGTCTTGGACCTAGCACAAACCTCACAAGCGGCGACGTAGGCCTTAACGTCTTTAGGCAACCCAGGCCACCAATAATTTCTGGTAATGAGGTGTTTGGTACCCAGGATGCCTGGATGGCCAGATAGTGCGGAGTCATGATTTTCCCTAAGTACCCTTAGCCGGAATTGCAGGGGAACAAACAGCTTGTTCTCAGGAAGGTTCCCGGGAGCTGCACCTTGATCAGCAGCAATATCAGAGACTAAATCAGAATCGATCGAGGAAATGATTATACCTGGAGGCAAAATACAAGCAGGATCTTCCTCCGAAGGAGGGCTGGCCATGAAGCTACGCGACAGTGCATCAGCCTTAATATTTTTAGACCCAGCCCTATAGGTAACCAAAAAATTGAATCTGGTAAAAAATAAAGCCCATCAAGCTTGTCTCGGGTTTAGCCTCCGGGCAGATTCTAGGAAAACCAGATTCTTGTGGTCGGTAAGGACCGTTACCTGGTGCCTAGCCCCCTCCAGGAAGTGGCGCCACTCTTCAAATGCCCATTTAATGGCTAAGAGTTCGCGGTTGCCAATATCATAGTTACTTTCAGTTGGCGAAAACTTCCTGAAGAAGTAGGCACAGGGGCGGAGATGGGTGAGGGACCTGGTACCCTGGGACAAGACAGCCCCCTCTCCCACCTCAGATGCGTCAACTTCCACGATAAATGGCTCCATTTGGTTGGGCTGAACCAGCACCGGGGCCGAGACAAAGCACTTCTTAAGGACCTCAAAAGCCTGGACAGCCTCAGGAGGCCAGTGGAGGAGATCAGCACCTTTGCGAGTGAGGTCCGTAAGGGGCTTAGCGATGACCGAGAAGTTAGCAATAAATCTCCTGTAATAATTAGCGAACCCCAAAAAACACTGTAACGCCTTCAGGGAGGCAGGTTGGACCCATTCCGCTACAGCCTGAACCTTGGCGGGTCCATGCGGAATTCATGAGGAGTGAGGATTTGACCCAAAAATGGAATCTCCTGTACCCCAAACACACATTTTTCGGTTTTGGCAAACAGTTTGTTTTCCCGAAAGACCTGGAGCAACTTCCTGACATGCTCAATGTGGGAGGACCAGTCCTTGGAAAACACCAGTATGTCATCAAGGTACACTACCAGAAAAACCCCCAGGTAATTTCTCAAAATCTCATTTATGAAATTCTGGAAGACCGCAGGGGCATTACACAACCCAAAGGGCATGACGAGGTATTCGAAATGGCCTTCGGGCGTGTTAAACGCAGTCTTCCACTCATCCCCCTCTTTGATGCGAATAAGGTTATACGCCCCCCGTAGATCCAATTTAGAAAACCATTGGGCCCCCTGAACCTGATTAAAGAGATCAGGAATCAAAGGAAGGGGATACTGGTTCCTTACCGTGACCTTATTCAGGCTACGGTAGTCAATGCATGGCCTAAGACCACCATCCTTCTTCCCCACGAAGAAGAAGCCAGCACCTACCGGAGAAGAAGAGGGACGAATGTAACCCTTGGCCAGGGATTCCTGGATATACACTCTCATAGCTTCACGTTCGGGACAAGAAAGATTAAATATCCTACCCTTAGGAAGCTTAGCTCCTGGTACCATTTCGATAGCGCAATCGTATTCTCTATGAGGAGGTAACACTTCGGAGGCCTCCCTAGAGAAAACATCAGCGAAGTCCTGAACAAACTCGGGTAGCGTATTCGCCTCCTTAGGGGGAGAAATAGAATTAACAGAAAAACATGACGTACAACATTCATTACCCCATTTGGTTAGCTCCCCAGTATTCCAGTCAAACGTGGGATTATGCAACTGCAACCAGGGAAGACCTAGAACCAAATCGTACGATAATCCCAGCATCAACAGTACAGAGCATTGCTCCAAATGCATGGAGCCAACAAGGAGTTCAAAAACAGGGGTATGCTGTGTAAAATAACCATTAGCAAGAGGAGTGGAGTCGATACCCACTACCGGGACAGGTTTAGGCAAATCAATCAGAGGCATAGCAAGGGACATAGCAAATTCCACAGACATGATATTAGTAGAGGACCCTGAATCCACGAAGGCACTGCCGGTAGCAGACCTACCACCAAAAGAGACCTGAAAGGGAAGCAAGATCTTAGTACGTTTCATATTTACGGGAAATACCTGTGCGCCCAAGTGACCTCCCCGATGATCACTTAGACGCGGAAGTTCTCTGGCTGCAATCTTACGCTTAGGACAGTTGTTCACTTGATGCTTGTCGTCCCCACAGTAGAAGCAGAGACCATTCTTCCTGCGGAATTCTCTACGTTGTTGGGGGGACACGGAGGCCCCGAGTTGCATAGGTATCTCTGAATCTTTCGGGGAGGAACGAAGCAACAGAGCTTCGGGAGGCATCATGGGGGAGTCGGAGGAGAAAACACATAAATGTTCACGTTGTCGTTCCCTGAGACGTCGGTCAAGTCGTACCGCTAAAGCCATAACCTGGTCTAGGGAGTCAGAAGAGGGATAGCTAACTAGCAGGTCTTTCAGGGCATTCGACAGACCCAACCTAAACTGGCACCTTAAGGCAGGGTCATTCCACCGAGAAGCTACGCACCACTTCCGAAAGTCAGAGCAATACTCCTCAACAGGTCTCTTACCCTGACGTAAGGTCACCAGCTGACTCTCGGCAAAGGCAGTCCTGTCAGTCTCTTCATAAATAAGTCCGAGAGCAGAAAAGAAACAATCAACGGAGGAAAGTTCAGGGGCGTCAGGAGCCAAGGAGAAGGCCCACTCTTGGGGCCCTTCCTGGAGCCGGGACATAATTATACCCACCCGCTGGCTCTCAGAACCTGAGGAATGAGGCTTTAAACGAAAGTAAAGCCTACAACTCTCCCGAAAGGAGAGAAAAGCCCTCCGGTCCCCTGAGAACCGGTCGGGCAACTTGAGGTGGGGTTCAAGAGGTGCGGTGAGGGGAACTACCAGGGTAGCATCAGGCTGGTTGACCCTCTGAGCCAGGGCCTGGACCTGTAGGGAGAGACCCTGCATTTGCTGAGCCAGGGTCTCACGGGGATCCATAGTGGTGTCAGGGACCAGGGGTAGACTAGGTATGGGCTTGTGATTATGTAATGGCAGGGGGTAGGGAGACGGACAAGTGAGCCCTAATCTACCCGCCACTCTGTCCCTGCCTACTTGCAACGACCCGCCCTAGGCGACGGGGTACAACTGGGCGGCGGTCCCTGCGCTCAGTAAGTGCACGACAAACACGACAAACATACAAAGGAACACAAGCAAGAAAAAGGGGCCGTTGCCCACGGCAACACCGTGAGCAACCAGAGTGGTGAACGAGCCGAGTCAAGCCAGGAGTGTGTGAGGTACAAAACGAAAAGCAGAAGAGTAGTCGGTAAGCCAGGGTCTGTATGGAGCAGGATCAAAAATAGCAGGAGCTGTAGCTGGGCCAGGAAACCACAAGGAAAGAATCACAAGCACCGAGGGACAGGAAGTGCAGGCTTAAATAGACCGAGGGCGGGAGCTAGCTGAGTCTGGCCAGGTTACGATAGGTTCTCCCACTCCTAAGCCTGCCAGCCTGAATGGTGGAAGCAGGAGTCAGTCTCAGGGATGTATTCTCAGGTGCTGACTGATTAGTTCTGGAAGTTAACCCCGAAGCTGTGCCTGGCAGATCCTTTACAGCCAGTTTCATCTTAAGAGCCGAATCTGCTTGTATGTTTCTCATTTGTTTAGCTGACTGTAGTTTAACTATGATGCCCCTAAAGTATGCCTTAAAGGTATCCCCACACAACCCTAGCTTAGCAGAGGGAAAAAAATCGCAATCTGTTGCAGTACATTGTTATCTAATAGCCACTCCTGTAGCAGTAAAGGGCTAATCCTGATACTACTCTGCCATCGATCCTTCAAAACTATATCTACCAACATCGGCGAGTGATCAGTTTCTCCTTGTGTTTCATATTGAACCCTCAGGGCTGCACCATCCATGAGGTGAGATGAACTTCTCGCTCAGGCGGCGGCCTGCTGCCTCTCTGAGGGGGTGGCGGCGCCATTAAAACCCCTCCTGCAGTATAATTGTACCTGCGTCTATAGGACACAGATACAATTACATGCATAAATGTTCCATGCCCTGCCATTCAGCACCTTTCAATGTTGCAAGCGGTGCAATGATGTAATCATGCCGCTTGCGTCCTTGAATGCCAATCAGCGCCTTTCAACAAGGCAAGTGGCGCGATGACATCACATCACATCATCCTTGAAAGGCGCTGATTGGCAGGGCAGAATTACCTCCCATGCAGTGCCTTTCAATGATGAGTGGAATTATCTATGGGGGCTCTATCTACAGGGGGCTATATAGGGGGGCTATATAGGGGTATATGTGGGACACTATCTACAGGAGGGGTTTTATGTGGGGCACTATCTACAGGGGGCTATATGTGTGGCACTATCTATGGGGGCTACAATCTATAAGCGGCTCTATGGGAAGGTACTATCTACAGGGAGCTCTATGGGGGCACTATCTACAGGGGGCACTATTTGTGTGTGTGGGACACGGTGTATGGTGCTATTATATTTAGGGGCATAGTGTGTGGCACCATGATAATTATATCTTGGTTTTTAGGTGCAGAAATGTTTGTAAGGTGAGAAGCTAAAGAAATCTGAGCGGCAAACTGCAGAAATAGGCTGTAACTGGGAGAAGTCATAATAGAGATCTGGAGCGGATGGAGAAGAAAAGAGAAAAAGAACAACTAGAATCTGAGAAGAGGTCACATGTGAGTCACTTAATGTAAATTTGTATTCTGTCTCTAATCAGTACTGTAGTCACTGTATGATGTGCTGCGAGATGATGGGTGGCATGATTATTTATTTTTATTGTGAAACAGCAACTCCCAGCGTATACTTACCATTGTTCGGGCCATGCGGGAAGCTGCAGCTTTATGTCGTACAAACCTCTATGCAGGGGTTGCACTAAATTTAGCTGTATTTCTGCTGGTGCTGTATTTATGTACTGATCTTGGTTCTGGTGTTGTATTTATGTACTGAGCTTTGTTCTGGTGCTGTATGTATGTATTGAGCTTGGTTCTGGTACTGTATTTATGTACCGAGTTTGGTTCTGGGGCTGTATAAATGTACTGAGCTTGGTTCTGGTGCTGTATTTATGTACTGAGCTTGGTTCTGGAGCTATAATTATATAGGATTTATTTATAATAACAAAATTGCAGGGCAGATGGAATTGTTTTTAATTTGATGTATATTTAATAGGAACATGTCAGGTAGTTTTAATCCCTTAAAACGGCACCATGCGGTAATACATGACCTGAAAATATTTCCAAACATTCCCTTCTATGCTTTTTTCAGATGCAGCAAAATTTATCAAATCAACTTTTAAAACCACGCACACTATATGGTATTTACTCATTAAAGGTTCATGGGGTGGTGCCGCTATCCTGAAGAGTCACATAGTCCTGCCTCCAAACCGACCTTTCCATGCTTTATTAACATCCCTCTGGCTGCTATACATCACTAGCAGTCTCCTCCAACTTTCCCAGATGCGCCATTGCCTTGTACTACTTTTTCACGCACCCTGCAGCTAGGTGTACTCTGCCAGGCTTCATCGCTGCACGGCGTATGCCAGGGTACAAGGCAACGGTACATCCGCAATAGTTTGAGGAGGCTGCTAGTGATCTAGAACAGCAAGGGGAATGTCAATCAAGATCTGGGGGGCCCCATTTAAATTTTCGCCTCAGGCATCAGAAAAGCTAGAATCGGCCCTATGAACCCTCTTAGGCGGGATTCACACGACCGGTTCCCGCCCGAGCCCGAGTATCGGCCGGTTTGCATAAAGTTTTGCAACCGTTCCGGGCCGGGCAGATCTGGACAGTGACATCAGCGGCAACTCCTGAAGGGGAATCCCCATGTGTTCGGGGATTCCGCTTCAGGAGTTTCCGCTGATGTCACTGCCCAGATATGGATATGTAGCAGAGCAAGCAGCAACTAGCGGATGGAGAATGGGGACAGCAAATAGCACGGAGAGAACTGTCAGGGAAGCAGACAGAGCAGGCAGAGAACAACCAGTGAACAGCGGTAGGTTATCGTATAGTTTATCTGATAAGCTTCAGTGACTTACTAGGACATTGTCAGAGCAGAACACATCGGCAGGGAGATAAGCCGGAATCTGGCCACGTGGAACAGTGTGGGAATGAGACATCCATTCCGGCCGCAATAGCAAAGCTTCATTTCTATGGTAAGTGCGGAGGGTGGTGGATGTGACGACGGGGGGTGGAGCAAAGGCATTACGTCCGCTTACATGCTTCCCTTCCGCCTTACCTATTTACATATATTGTTGACACCATGAATGGTTGTAGTGATTCTGGAATATTTTTTGTGCACCATGGGTGAATGCTAAATTTCCAGAATTTGAGCTATGATGATTATTAACTCTTCCAAAAGAAAATATAACACTGTACTGAAATTGATTGGCAGGACTTTGGAAATATCTTCTAGTCACTTCCTTTCTCTCTGGTATAAGCCTCACTTTCCTACTCCTAGCTTCTTGACCATTATCCTTTTCAGTTATGTTTATGGTTATTATATCTGATGGTGGAAACACTTCTTTCCAAATTCCTCATTTGGATATGTATCTACTTCACGGTTTCCCGAATGTTTAAAGTTATTTGATCCCATAGTATATGTGACTGCAATTGCCAACAAAATAGTTGGAGTTCTCATATCCAGAATCCGTAATTTTCAGCCTGTTAAATCACGCTTCATTTAGGATCCTGGAAAACAAGAACAAGAGCAGTATCAATATTTTTTATCAGTTATATCCTTTTACATTGATCTGCATGAATCCATTTCTCCATATCCCTCCTTTTCATGCACTTGACACTTTCTTGTTGTTGTCACGACCTAGGGGTATGTGGACCCACTATGCCGCTCCACTGTAGCGGAGAGGCAGCTGACCAACTCACAGTCTATGCACAAAGTCTATGGTAGGAGTGTAACACATAGGTACCTGGGATAGTCTGGATGGAAGCAAGGGCTCTGGCACAGATGGGGCTGGAGGTGGTGGGTTGCGCCAGACGTGGCAGATGGTATTCAGAATGACAGGCGACAGCCGACGTGGAATATTCCAGCAGGCGAGGCAAGGTACAGCTCAGGTACTATATAGGTTTGGAACAAGGCACAGCATGGGATACAGGATATAGGAGGCAGGACAAGGGAACACTGGGAGCAGGAAAACACTAAGGGACCAATTGCAATACAGACATGGGAAAACTACAACAATGCTCAGCCAGGGGGTGGAACGGCAGAGCCCTTATTATAGTCCAGGATAGGCAGGGGTTGATTAGGGAACTTTAAACATGTGTGCGCGCTGTCCCTTAAAGGCCGGGGACGCACGCACATGCGCACCTTACAATTGAGAGCAGCACCGGCCAGCTGCGAGTGCTGGCGTCTCCTAGGAGGGAGTTGCCAACAGGAAGACTGTGGTCGTGGGCATCGACAAGTAAGGAAAGGCGGCGGTCCGTGACCACGGCCATGACAGAACCTCCCTTACGCCCCCTCTTAAGTCCGGAGCGCAAGAGGAACTTCCTTATGAGGGTAGGAGCATTGAAGTTCACTGCTGGCTCCCAGGACCTCTCCACAGGACCAAACCCTCTCCAGTCCACTAGATAGAAGTTTCTTCCTCATATTCTCTTATAGTCCAGAATCTATTTCACCTCAAACACCTCAGACGACCCGCTGGGAGCAACTGCAGACCTAGGAGCTTTGCTGAAGCGGTTCAGAACCACAGCCTTAAGGAGAGACACGTGGAATAAGTTGGGGATCTTGAGAGTGGGAGGCAACCGAAGTTTATAGGATACAGGGATAATCCATTGCAGAACTTCGAAAGGACAGAGTAACCTCCAGGAGAGAACTGAGGATGAACTTTTCTCCTTTTATCGGCATGCTTTTTCATGCAGTCCACTGCTTGGAGAATCGCAGACTTAGTCTCCTGCCAGATGTGAATTCTTCCCAAAAGAGTCATGGCTGGCACAGGAAGAGGAACTCAAGGATGCTGGCTGTACACGATGTAGAAGGGAGACGAGGCGGTAGACTCAGTTGTGTGATTGTTGTACGAGAACACCGCCCAAGGCAGAAGTTGCACCCAATTGTCGTGTTGGTCAGAAACAAAATGGCGGAGATAGTTCTCCAAAATTTGGTTGGTCCTCTCCACTTGACTATTGGACTGTGGGTGATAAGCAAAAGAGAAGTCGAGTTTTACATCAAACAGGTTGCACAGGGATCTCCAGAACTTGGATGTAAACTGTACTCCCCGGTCCGTGACAATATGCAGAGGAAGGCCGTACAGGCGGAAGATGTGTAGAATAAACAAATTTGCCAGGTGAGGGGCAGACAAATGGCGAGTCAGTGGGACAAAATGTGCCATCTTTGCGAAACGATCCACTACTCCCCAGATTGTAGTACATCCAGCAGAAGAAGGAAGGCCAGTGATGAAGTCCATCGCAATATGCTACCAAGGGACATCAGGAACCGGCAGGGGTAGTAGCAGACCAGCACCTCCATCCCCATGCGCACCTGCATCCCCACGCAGAGCCGAGATGCAGGCACGCATGGAAATGAGCAGTCTGTATCTTCCGGACGCCAGGGTAGTGTGGGCATAAAGTGAATGGCAACGTTCTTTTCAAGTCAGGTGGGTGCAGAATCCCTATTAGTGTAAGTAATAATGCCTTAACAGGAACAGCTCTCATGTTTTTAAGTTTTGGTAACCATGATTGGACCATATAGAGAAAGCTCCCCCTTACAATCCATCTATAAAAGATGTATCCATTACACCACACAGTACCCCTTGAAAGAGCTGACAGTGAAAGTTGAACCTATCCATAGGGTATATACATGCATCATTTTACATAGACATTTCCCCACGTAACACGACTGTGCTCCTTTAAATATTGTACCAAGAAAGAGTGCATGGAGTCTTTAAGTCAAGAGATAAAACATATACTTTATTTAGCAAAATCTAAAAAGTTACTACATGAATTATTTAAAAAATGAAACACACAGATGACAGACAAAAAGATCGCCAAAACATGAGGCAATTTGATCATGAGAATTCACATAACCATTATATATCCACATATACATTGGTGTACAGTATCATAAATAAATAAATAAAGTGCATAGTGCAACATGATTACTTTGACCATTAGTATATCTATTTCTAAGGGTATGGAAATTTGTGTATACTGTTACCAGCCTCAATACAAGGGCCAATAGGGATCCCCTACCACTATTCTATTTAGTAAAGAGCTAAGTGCAACAATGAACAACTTGAAAAAAGGTGGACTACTGACCCATGATGCTGTGTCTCAAGAAAAGGCGACCTGCCCCTACGCGCGTTTCGACTTCCGCCTTCGTCTGGGGGTGGCACTTGCTAGTTTCTACTTCCTATTTATCCTATCTCCTGACCAATTACAAGCTTTTGTGCTTATCTGCAAGATATTATTACCTGAGAGTATCTGTGTCATTCCTCGGCGTCATGACCGCGATTGTCCATGGTAGCTCATCACATGATGTGGGCATCATGTGACACGTGGAGTGCGTGCGTGATTACATCATCGCAACGCATCACCATCACGTGTGTATTGCAGACGCTAACTCATAGTGAGTCGCCATGGACGCCTGGCATGCGCACTTGACACAGATTTGTACTTTGAGAAAAAAGAAGAAAAAAACTTCTCTACATGTCTATATTAGAAAGTAAGTATCATAATAGATAACAATTGTCATATATAGAATCGGACATATATACTGTTACAGAGATATGGAGAGGAATAGTATCATCGCAAGATGTTATGAAATATGTTTGTTCTTATGACAATAATGTCTATACATTTTTATATGATACCTACATCTAAGGTCATACACACGATATTATCTCATTATTCCAAATTTCATATCTTTCAAGTACATAGATGAACTTATTTAAATGCATGTACACAGTAAAATATACACAAGAAGATTTATATATAATCGTGCATGAATATTACCAAATATGAAAATAAAATAAATAAATATTACGAAGAAATAAAGAAAATGTATAATAATATACAACAAACAAGAATTTATTTTAATTATACAAAAATATATGTGAAAAAGAAATATAATAAAAAAGAAATAAATAATTATATATTTTTATTTATGTGTAGATGTAGCTATACTACTCTACAATTAGTGCATTCCAGTGGAAAAATATATTTGTTATATATAATAAAGTGAATTAGTAGTAAGAACAAAATAATATTTGTATAAAAAGTGAGATCTAAATATTGTGTATTAATGTGTCGTTATTACAATTGTGCCATTAGGTCTATATGTCTTCTTGTGTATATGTGTGTATGTGTTCTGCACATAATCGTCTGTATATATCTGTATATGTTATAAGAGTATATGTCCTGCCAGCGGTATTCATTTGCATCTAGAAAGTAAGAGAACATGGTAGACGAAAAACGTCTTATTTTTATCTTGCGTAGATCCATCAGATGTTATGGTGTAAATTGCAGTGTAGAACAATGTCCTACATATCAAGATAGATTGCATCATCTGTAACTAAAATAGGAAGAGAAAAAGCATAAATTAAAATCATGGCATCATATTGAAATAATACTTTAACCAGTTACGGAATGCCACAGCACATACTAATAGTCAGAGAAAAGAGGCATAACCATGGGATTCATTTAGCCCCCTGGGCTGCATGGTCCCTAACGTCCATATCCACTTGCTCTCAAGTCTTAGTAATTTTTTCATTAAATCACCCCCTCTCATGTTCATTTCTATGTGATCTATTCCTTTTACTTTCAATAGTCTGGAGTTACAATTATGATACAGCTTGAAGTGACGGGGAATGGTTTTTAATTTTTCCACTTTGTCCGCATCATGAATTTCTTTTGCGGACTCAATATCGCGTACATGCTCCCGAACGCGAACCCTAAGTTCGCGTGTGGTCAGTCCTACATAAATTTTGTCGCAAGGGCATGATGCATAGTAAATTACACCCCGTGTGGCACAAGTAATGTGCCATACAATTTTAAATATTTCATCCCTTTTTGAGTTTCTGAATTCGACAGCCCACTCGATATTTGGACATGAGATACAATCTCCACAGGGAGAGCAGCCCCACTTTGGCCCTTTAGTTCCAAAATACCTTTTACCTGGAGCATAAAAACTCTGTACCAGGTGATCCTTAAGGTTCTTTGCCCGTCGGTATGTTACCGAGGGGGATTGTGGTAGATTTTTATTAAGTATTGGGTCAGCTTTTAGTATTGGCCAATATCTGTTCAATTGATATTTCATTTCATCCCAACGAGAATGGTATGAAGTGATGAACCTTACCTCGTTATTCTTAGTTGTTTTCACAACTGGTTTTAGAAGTATGTTTCTTTCAGCGTTTTCTGCTCGCTTTTTGGCCTTCCTGATACATCGTCTACTGTATCCGCGGTCAATGAATCTGTTTGTCAGGTCTTTCGCTTGCTTTTGAAAATCTTCTTTTCTTGAGCAAGTGCGTTTCAGTCTAAGGAATTGGCCTGTGGGTATAGCTGCAATGGTCTGTTTTGGATGCGCGGATGTGGCATGGAGAAGTGAATTTACCGATGTCTCCTTCCTAAAT
This sequence comes from Rhinoderma darwinii, assembly GCF_050947455.1. Lineage (NCBI taxonomy): Eukaryota > Metazoa > Chordata > Amphibia > Anura > Rhinodermatidae > Rhinoderma > Rhinoderma darwinii. Next base: position 72,196,928 of record NC_134693.1, on the reverse strand, counting down.
AGATCAGTTTGAATAAATCCATTACCGTCACATTGGATCAAGATATCCAAAAAATCTACTTGTTCTTTATTGTATTTATATGTTAATTTAATATTCTGGTCATTTGAATTCAAATCAATCATAAATTGCTGTAAATGTTCCAATGTCCCCTGCCAGATCATGAAGATGTCATCAATGAAATGGGCCCAAAATATGACCCGCTCCATTGATGTACCACGATCTGACATAAATAGGTCTCTCTCCCACAGCCCCAGGAACAAATTTGCATATGAGGGTGCACATGCTGCTCCCATCGCAGTTCCCTGGAGCTGCAGGAAAAATGACCCATTAAATGTAAACACATTGTGTGTTAGAGCAAACTCTAGTAGGGTGGTAAGTAATTGAGCAAATTTCTCATCTAAATTGCTCATACCTAGAAAGTATCTAGTGGCTTGTATTCCGTCACTGTGTCTGATGCTGGTATACAGCGATTCGACGTCACACGTCACCAGCCACATATCCGCATCCAGATGTATATTTTCTAATTACTGTAATAAATCAGATGAGTCTCTAATATAGGATGGCAAGCATTCTACTAGAGATTTGAGATGATGATCTATAAATTTACAAACATTCTCGGTGAAATTACCTTGCCCGGAAATGATGGGTCTACCCGGTGGATTCCTCAAGTTTTTATGTACTTTTGGTAGTAAATATAAAGTTGTAATCACGGGTGTTGGTACAATGAGTGCATCATGTTCATTTTTAGTTATGATTTCATCATCCATTGCTCGTTTTAAAATATTTGTTAATTGCTCACTGTAAGAGAGGATTGGATTGAAAGTTAGCCTCTTATAACATTTGATGTCTCTTAATTGGCGATTTGCCTCTTTCTCATACATAGCCCTAGGCCATATTACGATGTTACCCCCCTTATCAGCTGATTTATACACCACGTCTTTCAGAGCTTTCAATTTCTGAAGACTCGCTCTCTCATTTTTAGTTAGATTATCATTAATTAGGGACTTTGGCATAGACTCAAATTCTTTTGTTACCGTTTTTACGAATGTATCAATCACGGGACATAAAAACAGCGGTGGAAATTTTTCCGACTTTCTTTTGATACATTCAGGAATCGTTCTTACCTGTATATAGTCTTGCTCCCCCATAAGGCTCTCTAGGTCTCTCAGTGTAGTCTGTTCTTCCACTGTTTTGAAAATATGATCTTCCTCTTTAAAATGCCACCTTTTGAACATTAATGTTCTGGCAAATAAGTTGAGATCTTTTATAGCTGTAAAAGCATCAAATGGTGCAGTTGGCGAAAACGTTAGACCTTTACTCAAAACACTTTCGTCAATCTCAGAAAGTACATGCTCTGATAAGTTAATTACCTTAGGATTACGATCAAATAGTTCGCCTTGTCCATCAGGTCTCCTTTTATTTCGGCCATTGTATTTATTATCAAATTTGCGTTTAGATCTTGTTGATCTTTGATTTGATATGGAATGCTGTTGTAACCGTTCGTCATTGTCGCTTTGGAGCGACATGGATGACATGGATGAAGATCTACTTATATTTCCTTTTAGTTCTTTGCGTCTCCATCGATACACCCTTTGTTGTATTACATCATTGTGGTCTCTAGATAGTTTTTTTATTTTCAAATTTTGTATTTCCTTCTCCCATACTTCAAATTGTTTGTCTAGTTCTTTGTTAAACCCTAGTAAATCATCTGGGGTGATGGTATCTATCAATAATTTTTGATTTACATCAATTTCATTATCTATTGTTTCTAATGTTTGTTTATTCAAGCCGATAAGCAGCTCCATGAATTTTTTTGAACAAAAATTGCAAGCTTCTTCCCAACTTGAGATAAAGCTCTCACTTTCTATGGGGAAGGAGGGAAATAGCTGTATACGTAATCCTCTCGGTATTAATATCTTCTGTATATACTGTTTAAGAGAGGCTTTATTCCACCAGACTTTTGTCCGCCTGTGGAATAGATTTTTGAGAGTTTTTTGAATTTCTAGGCCGTTTCTCTGACTATTAGTACTGGCATCTGTGGGTGCATTATTAAAAACCGATTCAATTTTGGACTGCCAGGCACGTTCTCTGGCTTTGTAGTCCATAGGGATAGTATTACCCAAATCTGTAATGAAACAGAAAAACAATATAATAGAACCTATCCATAGGGTATATACATGCATCATTTTACATAGACATTTCCCCACGTAACACGACTGTGCTTCTTTAAATATTGTACCAAGAAAGAGTGCATGGAGTCTTTAAGTCAAGAGATAAAACATATACTTTATTTAGCAAAATCTAAAAAGTTACTACATGAACTATTTAAAAAATGAAACACCACAGATGACAGACAAAAAGATCGCCAAAACATGAGGCAATTTGATCATGAGAATTCACATAACCATAATATATCCACATATACATTGGTGTACAGTATCATAAATAAATAAAGGGCATAGTGCAACATGATTACTTTGACCATTAGTATATCTATTTCTAAGGGTATGGAAATTTGTGTATACTGTTACCAGCCTCAATACAAGGGCCAATAGGGACCCCCCTACCACTATTCTATTTAGTAAAGTGCTAAGTGCAACAATGAACAACTTGAAAAAAGGTGGACTACTGACCCATGATGCTGTGTCTCAAGAAAAGGCGACATATATATGACAATTGTTATCTATTATGATACTTACTTTCTAATATAGACATGTAGAGAAGTTTTTTTCTTCTTTTTTTCTCAAAGTACAAATCTGTGTCAAGTGCGCATGCGCAGGCGTTCATGGCGACTCACTATGAGTTAGCGTCTGCAATACACACGTGATGGTGATGCGTTGCGATGATGTAATCACGCACTCACTCCACGTGTCACATGACGCCCACATCATGTGATGAGCTACCATGGACAATCGCGGTCATGACGCCGAGGAATGACACAGATACTCTAAGGTAATAATATCTTGCAGATGAGCACAAAAGCTTGTAATTGGTCAGGAGATAGGATAAATAGGAAGTAGAAACTAGCAAGTGCCACCCCCAGACGAAGGCGGAAGCCGAAACGCGCGTCGGGGCAGGTCGCCTTTTCTTGAGACACAGCATCATGGGTCAGTAGTCCACCTTTTTTCAAGTTGTTCATTGTTGCACTTAGCACTTTACTAAATAGAATAGTGGTAGGGGATCCCTATTGGCCCTTGTATTGAGGCTGGTAACAGTATACACAAATTTCCATACCCTTAGAAATAGATATACTAATGGTCAAAGTAATCATGTTGCACTATGCACTTTATTTATTTATTTATGATACTGTACACCAATGTATATGTGGATATATAATGGTTATGTGAATTCTCATGATCAAATTGCCTCATGTTTTGGCGATCTTTTTGTCTGTCATCTGTGGTGTTTCATTTTTTAAATAGTTTATGTAGTAACTTTTTAGATTTTGCTAAATAAAGTATATGTTTTATCTCTTGACTTAAAGACTCCATGCACTCTTTCATGGTACTAAAACAATAGCTGTTTATCCCAAGCTCAGGTGTACACTTCATTGGTATTATTGAAATGTTTATTCCAAAACAATAGCTGCCCCTTCTACGCACAGGTGTGCCCTTCATTAGCATCATTGACCATAAAGCTACTTTCACATGGCCCGACCTGGGCCGTGTAAACGAGCGCCGATCAACTAGACAGCTCGTAGATCGGCGCTCGTTTACTCTTTCACAAGAAGCTAGTATGGGGATGAGAACTCATTACTCCGATCGCTCGTCCCCATACATGTGTATCATGTCGACATCGCATCTCCCTGTTTAAAACGATAAGTATCAGCTGGTGAACGAGCATTCGCTCGTTCATCGGCTGATCGTTGCTCTGTTTACACAGGCAATTATCGGAAATGAGCGTTCTGTGAACACTCAATTGCACAAACTGGCCAGTTTAAAAAGGGCCTTAAGGTACAGTAACCTCCAGCACCACATTGGTTAATTCTTTGGTCTTTCTCAGGATATACATCAAAGGCAAGCAAGATAATCCTGTTGATAATCAGATACCATTTACAACAGGCAGCTGTCCAACCCATTGATATTCTAGCAATATTATTACGAATGCTGCCTGATAGGGCAAAATTAATCACTTGAACTTTTTGCTAATGCATCAATATGGAAAATGGTCAACGTGGATATTGAGAAGTCACTACAATGCCGTAACACAGCACATTTTGGCTTCCAACACCCCCCCCCCCCTGCGTGATTGCCCCAGGTGCTGGAATTCTGTCTGCTAAATCTTGCTGACTGTCTGTCTGATCCTCAAATAGCGCAGGTCCCCAATGCCTGAAACCTGGGAGCATTGGTGGATTTGTGCAAAATTGAATAGGGCTGTTCAGTAATGCTGGCTCATTAAAACCTGGCGCATTGGCATTATGTGATGTTGGGGCTATGCGGCGACCAAAAGTTCCGGATGCCCCACTTCCAGTCTGTGATAGCGTGGCAGGGAGTGGGGCTAAGCCATGGTCAAAAGTTTAGGGCGCCACATTTCTGGTCCGCGCTAATAGGGTTGCGCGGCAACCGGAAGTCCCTGCTGCCCCTATTCCGGTGAACACAGAGGATACGCCAGCGTCCACCGGAAGTCTGAGGAGCACAACGCTGCCATGTGATAAATTGGCGGTCGAATCTTTGGGCCAGAGGGGGGACTTCACTACCTCGGAAACGCGGTTAGCGCAAGGTAATGATAAGGCTACAGCCCCTGCTCCCGCCACCTCCCCAGGGATGAAAAAACCTAAAGCTTGCAGATCTTCTGCTACTGCCAGCACTGGCCTTCCTCCCACCACACCTACCCTGCTAGCCACAGAAAATAAAGGGGTTACTGACCGGCGCGTGCAGTCGCTCTGTAGCGCTTGGGGACTGCAGGCTGGCGGTGAGGTTTCTTTGGCAGGCGCACCATCTCCTCCAGTTGTGAAGTAGAAGATCCTGAATCCACGATGACCTAGCTCATCTTCTTGCTTGCTGCTGTCTTCAGATAAACCAAAAAACTTCTGTCTGCTTTCCCACCTGCCCATTCTTTTTATGCTCCTAACTCCTCCCCCTTTTGTCACCTAACCCTAGCCCCCACCTTTTCCCGCCTAAAACTACCTTCCTTTGTTCCTCACAAAAGGACCTTAAACTATCCTCTCCCCCTACCCAGGCTCCCAGCGCCGCTTTGGCCAACTCCTTAGCTGTACCCTTTAGGACCCCCTACCTCCTTATCCTAAGCAACTCCTAGCCAACCCTACGCTACCCTGGGTCGTATTGACCCCCCCTCCCCGCATGGCTCCTTATTCAGATTCCACCGTATTCGTTGCTCTTTAACTCTGGCTTGGTCTCTCAGTTTTGCTTTTTAGGGTATGTTCACACGACAGCGTCCGTAACGGCTGAAATTACGGGGATGTTTTCAGGAGAAAACATCCCTGTAATTTCGGCCGTAACGGCATGTGCAGGCGCTGGAACGCCGCGTCCATTACGGACGTAATTGGCGCTGCTTTTCATTGGAGTCAATGAATAACGGCTCCAATTACGCCCAAAGAAGTGACAGGTCACTTCTTTGACGCGGGCGTCTATTTACGCGCCGTCATTTGACAGCGGCGCGTAAATATACGCCTCGTGTGAACAGACAAACGTCAGCAACGTCAGCCCATTGCTTTTAATGGGCAGATATTTGTCAACGCTATCGAGGCGTATTTTTCGGACGTAATTCGTGGCAAAAACGCCCGAATTACGTCCGTAATTAGTGTGTGTGAACATAACCTTATGTGTATGCATGTATCTGGCCTAGCTTAGATTACTCCCTGAACCACACTTTTATAACTTTGGATTTCTTGGATTTGGATTTCAGCTTTGCTTTGGATTAACCCTCTGGTTCCTGATTTTGATTTTCCACACTCAGCTGGTTTTTGGCCTTTACTACCAACCTGGTACTCTTCAGTTTTTCGATTTGGACTTGTGTTGTCTCTCCTGGTTACTTGACTCTGCTTGTTTGACTTCACCTTTAGTCTGTCAGGTTTTCTGTTCTGGTATAGCCTGCAAGTGCACCTCTTGTCTAACATCTTACTCTGCAGCCGTAGCCTGGGTCCCAAGAAGCCAAATCCAACCTACCGCGCAGCCGCTCTTGTGGAAACCTCCGGGATGCCTTAGACTCTGCCAACTAGAGTGGTGAAAGATTTGTGGTTGCTTATTTACTTGTGCGCCTAAACCAGACATTTTCCTGCTACTTTTAGGGTATGTTCACACGGCCTATTTACGGACGTAATTCGGGCGTTTTTGCCCCGAATTACGTCTGAAAATAGCGCCTCAATAGCGCTGACAAACATCTGCCCATTGAAAGCAATGGGCAGACGTTTGTCTGTTCACACGAGGCGTAATTTACGCGCCGCTGTCAAATGACGGCGCGTAAATAGACGCCCGCGTCAAAGAAGTGACCTGTCACTTCTTTGGCCGTGATTGGAGCCGTTATTCATTGACTCCAATGAATAGCAGCGCTAATTACGGCCGTAATTGACGCAGTGTTCAAGCGCCTGCACATGCCGTTACGGCTGAAATTACGGGGATGTTTTCAGGCTGAAACATCCCCGTAATTTCAGCCGTAACGGACGCCCTCGTGTGAACATACACTTAGAGAATCGCTCTCATAGTAATTTCATGAGTTTACATCCCAGGAAACTTCTCAAGTAACTATTCCTTGACAGTTACTTAGTTGCATAGGTTGAGAAAAGACACAGGTTAATCATGTCTTGCATTTCTAGTTTAGTTATAACCCCCAATGCCATTCATCAATAAATAAACATATAGCCTTTTTTGCTGACATAGTATCTACAATTAGTACCTCTTAGAGTAGGGCATTCCGTAGTTTGACTACTCTGACTGTAAAGAACTCGTTTAACACATATGTCATGAGAAGTGTCATGAGAGTTAATGACATATACATATAAAGTATACCATTATAATCTATGAGTGACGGATGCCACTGTTAGAAAAATGGACAAGGAGGCAGCACTTCCAAAATGTAGAAAAACCTAATGCCACTGTTAGGCACCATGTACACGAACATGCTTTTGTGGCCACAATTCCCCTGAAAATCCATTCATTCCTATGGGGCCATGCACACGACCGTGGTTTTCACGGTCTGTGCATGGCCCAGGAGACTGGACCGCAGAAAGAAATGGCATGTCTTATTACGGCTGTGTTCTGCGGTCCAGGCTCATAGCAAATAATGGCCACGGCCATGTGCACGGCCCACAATTTGCGGGCGGGTCGCGTGCCGCCAAATCACAGTCATGCACACGGCTACGGTTGTGTGCATGAGGCCTTAGGCATATGTCACAACCTGCATTTAACGTATACATTAGGTGCTTTTCCTGGGATGTTAAACGTGTGATTGGGATGTCAAATTAAAAATGTAATTTGAATGGGGCCTTAGTCTTTCCGTTATACTTTTCCTCTCTTTACTATCTAGTCCTGGCTTTCGCTTAAAAAAAATTCATCAAAAACTGCATCAAACTGTCTTGTGTAAATCTGGCCTAATAACCAGCCTTCCAGTTGCTCGCTTTCAGTAATCTGGTTTCCATGGTTATGTTCTATGCAGGTATTTCTGTAGAATATAACCATAGATGACCAGATGGAGTACTGCAAGCTTATAGTGAGTAGTCTGATTATTAGGAAATACTTTTTAGTACAGTCTACAATATTTCCACAGCTATTTCAGAAGCTAATCATGGAAAGTTATAATTTTTGTTTGAAAATTAAATCACAATTGTGTTTCAATTTATAATGTCATATTTTTGCCTAGGTTCAATGAAGATGTTGTTCCTGCATTGTTTTCTAGTCTTGTCCTTCGCAAGTCCAACTTTTTCTGATCCCTGTCCTCAGGTCTGCATTTGTGACAATATCAAAACATTTGTGACTTGTGCTAACAAGAACCTGACTGAAATACCAGCCACTATCCCACAGGTCTGTATTGAATTTGTGTGTACGTGTGATTTTACCTATATCTTTGTATAAACTTTATAGAACTGCTTTGATTATAAATACAAAACAAATCAGTGTAAGGGCTTATGCACATTGCCATATTATGAATCAGTACCTAGTCATAATATGGCACCCATAGGAACCTATGGGCTCATACTGTACCACCATACTATTTAGATTTCTGAGGCACGCTCGTGTGAGCGCTGAGCCGATTTTGTTTCTGTTCGGCTTTTCTAGGAAAGCTGATGTAGCAGTGTACAGGCCCATAGACTTTCTATTGAGTCTGTACACTGCTACATCGGCTTTCCGAGAAAAGCCGAACAGAAACGAAGCGGCTCATCGCACACATGAGCGCTTATGTCGCTTCATTTTAGCGGTTGGTGGGGGTATCAGTGCTCAGATCCCCACCAATCAGAACTTCTGACATGTCACTATGACATGTCAGAAGTTTGTTGAACGTTTAGTTACACTTTAACTGGTTGCCGACACAGGACGAGTATGCTCATCCTGAGCGGCGAGCACTTCGCGCATTAGGACGAGCATACTCGTGCTGTGTGACAGCCGTCCCTGCGCGCGTCTGTGCGCGCGATCGAGAGCGGGGCAACGTAATACACAGCCACGGCCCCGCTCTGACAGCGGAGAGGAGAGAAACATCTTCTCTCCGCTGTTAACCCTTTGAACGCCGCGATGACAGCTGATCGCGGCGTTCAAGGAGAGGGGACTGCACATTGATCGCGTCACAGAAAATAACTGTGACGCGATCAAAGCCCACAACTCGTATGGCCAGACAGCCCAGGGTCCAGTGAAGGACCCCAGCGCTGTCTGAACATATTTCCTGTTGTTAGGGCATACCTCAGTATGCCCTAACAACTGCCTGTGTACAATCAGTAACAGGCTAATGTACTGGCATATAGATCTATGCCAGTACATCACAGTTACAAAATAAAAATCAAAATGATAAATCCCTTTATGGGATTAAAAAAAAAAGTTAAGTGAATGTAAAAAAAAATAATGGTAAATAAATAAATAAAAAGTAAATAAAATACACAGAAACACAAATTTTTTATAATAAATAAACTTTTTAAAATGTAAGTCCCAAAACATGAAATAATATAGACATATTTGGTATCGCCACGACCGTAACAACCTGTACAACAAATGTATAACATTATTTATTATGATCGGTGTATGGTGTAAAAAAAATAAATATTAAAACTGCTGCGCAACTGCTTTTTTTCTGCATTTTAATCTAATTAAAAATTTATAGAAATTAAACGATAATGTATTTGTACCAAAAAATGGTACGTACATAAAGTACAACTCGTCCCGCAAAAAACAAAGTCTCATACAAATACGTCGTACAAAAAATAAAAGCGTTATAAGCGTCGGGATGCAAAGAGGGAAATGTAAAAAAAATTGCTCTGTCCTCAAGGCTAAAATTGGCCGTGTCCTTAAGGGGTTAATACCATTCTTGTGTTAACTTTTTTAAGATTTTATCTTGAAGGTGTTTTGTAAATCTTTCCAATGACCGTCTGATAATCCAGAATATCTGAAAATCCAGTATTACGCACATGAATGGGGATTTTCAAAACAGCATCCACATGTAGCGGAAAAAATCAGCACTGTATTCTGGACATGCTGTGGATATGTCACGGATGTGCAATGCAAAGGGTGAGATTTACAGCAAGCCTGCAACAAATTCGCAATAGAATTGACATGCTGCAGATTTTTACATGTGCATCATGCCCTTAATTCCATGCAGATTTTTTCCCACTACGTGTGGATCCATGACATGAATACTCAACCATAGTATACAATGATGTTGATGCTTATAAAACATTAGAGCTACATGTTCTATGTCTACAGATTTTTTCCATTCTGTATATATGTTGCATAAGTTTTAAAAAGCTTACCATTTGTGTTTGCAGTATACACAGAAACTGATCCTTCAAAAAAATGAACTAAAGAAAATCCCTCCTGGAGCATTCCTTTCTACTCCTTACCTAACTCATCTCAGTCTTCAAAACTGTAGCATTGAAGCAATAGCGGAAGGTGCATTTAGAAGTCTTGGACGTCTACGGTACCTTAATCTTGGCTCCAATCGCATAAGTTTAATACATCAGGAGTCCTTTGATGGACTTTCATCTCTTGAGAATTTAATACTTGAGAAAAATCGCATTGAGGAGATTAAGCCAGGAGCATTTAGTCAATTAGGATTTCTAAACTTTTTGAACCTTGAAGACAATTTCTTGGTCTACTTGCCAGATATGGTTTTTCAGGGACTGCTGCAGCTTAAATGGATGTGTCTCTCTAAGAACATGATAAGTATTGTGTCAACTGAAGCATTTGCAGGGCTTCCAAATCTGAAAAGACTAAGTCTAGACCACAATGAACTGCAGTATCTACCTAGTGAAGCACTTTCAAGACTGTCTGGCCTGACAAGGCTAGAGCTGGGGTGGAATCCAATGACTTTCATTTTAGAGGAAGCTGTCCAAATGGCATCTTTAAAACAGCTCCTTCTCAATAACATGGCATTGCAGGATGTGTCTTACAAGGCATTTGAAAAAAGCAAACAACTCTCCTTTATTGACATGAGTAACAATCAGATCAGATCGATTGAACCATTGTCTGGAGTGGAACAACTGAAACGACTGAACTTGACAGGAAACACGATCATCTGTGATTGCTTTTTGAGACCCTTTAAAAATTGGGCTGATATTTTAAGGTTAAAAGTTGATCTATTTTGCTTTGGCCCCAGCCATTTCCTTGGAGATCACTTGGATTCGCTTAGAGCTATAGATCTGAAATGTGGGAACTTCCATGAAGATATTTATAAGCTATCAGTGGTCACAGAAAAATCACATGTCGAAAACTCATGTCCACAGAACTGTGATTGCAAAACGGATGTCAAACATGCAATTTGTGAGAATAAATCTTTACAGAAGATTCCAAAAGGTTTCAATGTGGACACCACCCTCATTGATCTACGTAGAAATTCTTTCAACTCTGTTCCTAAGGGTGCTTTCTTAGATATGAAAAATGTAGCATCACTACACCTACAGAACTGTGAGATTAATGACATCCAGCCAGGAGCATTCATGGGAATGACTAATTTGGTTTACCTCTACTTATCACATAATAAGATTTTCTCATTAAACCCTGAAGTCTTTCAAGGGGCTACGAAAGTTGGCTATCTATTTCTTGACCACAACATGTTTGCTAATGTTCAAAAAGAAACATTTAGGCTTCTTCCAAACCTCTTTTCACTGCATATGCAGCATAACTCAATTAAGTCACTTACCAACAACAATATGGCTGGGGCAGAAAAGCTTCACTGGTTATATCTAACAGGAAATAAAATTAATGACATTGCTCCTACATCTTTTCGGAATATGAAAGATCTAGAAAAACTCTATCTCGATGAGAATATGCTATCAGAGGTACCAACACAAGCTCTTAAAGGAATGCCTAAACTAACAGAGTTAAGGCTATCCAAGAATCCTATAAAAAATATTGGAAATGGTGCATTCTTGTCAGTATCTCAATCAATACAGCATCTATATCTGAACGACATGAGATTGCAACAGGTATAGTAAAATAAAAGAAAACATCCTCCAAACTCGACAATACTAGTCAAAATTGTCGCAGTCTGCTACTTGATATTAGTCAATATTTCCACTGTAGTAAATGCTTTGCAGAACCTACAAAAACATATATAATATGTTTTGGGAAAAGCGATTGTATATAGTATTATGTAGTCTAGGTATATAGAATTAAGAAAAGCAATATAAAGGGAACGAGATCTAAGAAAAAATCACAACCAGATAGTGGAAATCTAATGTATTGCTTATTTGTTTTTCTCAGAAGATATTTGTATTTTAATGTGTTTTTCTTGCTAAATTAACATATTTCCGTTTCTTATTGGTACATCTCACTAGATAATATTTTCACCAGCATACTTTTTGCAATCAGCTTAAACATGTGACTTCTGTTTTTTAAGAGGAGTTCAGTCAAAATAATCTCACTGAATAGACCATCATTTAGAAAAAAAATTCAACATAATTTTTTTTTTCCTGCATAGAGAACGGGCATTAACAGATGCATGGTAACATATCCATCTAATAGGGGAATACAGGAAGTGTTTTGCAAACATACATATCCAGTATAACCAATCTGACACGGGTACATAGTGCAAAACAGAAAGACCCAAGTCAACATAATCACATAAAAAACACCAACGCAGTTAGCTACCCGACCACACAATTTTGAGCAAAGAGAGACTATTAGCGTTATTAGGGTAAGTTGATGGGCAGAGAATATTATGCTTTCGGACATCGGTCCACTAGGCCCATATTTGCTGGAATTTTGTGCAATTAGCCTGTCTGACAGCCAACAATTGCTCCATGATATAGTTGTATTGGATGGAGTTTGTAATTTCTGATATGTTTTTTTTTTTTTTCGTATGTGTGATCTAATGACTGTAAGAATGTGGGATAACAAGTACGCATCCACCACATGGAGTTGGTCTAGTCCTAGGGAAAAGAGGGCTAGTGCATGCGTCCAATCCATCTCAAATGACATTGTTTTGTGGGACTAAATATGGATTGTTTCCCAAAATGGGCATATAACCCTACAGCCTCACAATATGACATATATTAGATGCGGTGGGATACATTTGTGCAAGGCAGTATGAGGTGAGACCATCTCATCTCAAAGTTTTCTTGAGGCCTCAATATGATTGGCACATGCAGAGGATTTATGGTTTAATATAAAGACAAATTCCCATTGCTGGCCGTAAAACGTTCCTAAAATGATATAAGATTTTTGGGAGGACCATATCTTGACTGTAACAATATGGCCAAGCCATGAAGTGAAGGGTTTAGCATATGTAAAGAGGTCTGTTTGTAATATTTTCATTAGTTTTGTATCGTTAACTGAGTGAAGTTTAGATAAGAGATATGTAAGGAGAATACCTAGATATGACAGTTCCCTTTCCACCCAAATGAAAGGGTTACGGGCCACCAGTCTGGTTTTTATCACATATTTAGAAATTTCCATATTTAGGACCAGTGAATTAGATGGGTTAATGTTATAATAAGATATGCCACTAAAACGTTGAAGTAAAGTATGGAGGACTGGAAGAGAGGTCACCAGGGAGGATATAGATAAAATTAGAAAAACAAGGATATCTGGGTGCTGCTGGATGAAGGACATAGACTAGAATCCGTTTAAAAGAGTTGTTTTATTTCATAGGGCTACGTGTTTCAACACCGAATAGGTGTCTTCCTCAGGCAAGTGTAACCGCATAACCTTATACAGGGATTTATATACACACACCAGTAAAAGGGAGTGAAAATAAAAGTATGACATAAAAGGGTCAAGGTGGCGGGGCCTAAAGGGTTCAAATCAATTGAGATTGTTCACATGTAACCGAATTGCTGCAGAAAATGGTACGGATTTTGGTGCGTTTTTTTCAAGTCTGAGAGATGGTGATATCTCCTCTGAAAAAAAGCAATTCAGTCCACTATCCAGATCAGGAATTGAAAAAAAAACACTGCAGGTGAATTTTCGGGACGAAAATTGTACGCAGCGTGGGAATGAGATTTGCTAAATCTCACCCACTATTCTACGACCGTATTCCGCTGCGTATTTTCCGTCCGCAATTCTGGACGGAAAATACGCAGCAATTCCGTTACGTGTGGACAAGCCCTTGAAATACAAAGATGATCAGCAAAAAAATGGCTCAAAGTAATATTATAAATAGATAAAATAGGCAACGTTGGTGGACTATATACCAGCAGAAAAGTTAAAACAGAGTTAAGGAATGAGAAAAGGTTTAAAAAAACAAACAAAAACAATGTAAAATGTAAACCAATAACTTAAAGGGAATGTGTTGCCAGAAAAACATGTTTTTTTTAAAAAAATTAAACATTTAGTGTGTGGGTGATTAAACATTGTTCAAATTTTTTTTATTTTTTTCACGAGTCAGGAAATATTATAAATTAATTCTAAATTTATAATACTACCCATTTTTGGTCACTAGATGGAGCTATTCCCAAAATTGCAGCAGTGCAACATAGGGTTAAAAGCCCTCGCTCTAGTGAGCTCTCAGCATCCCCCCCTCCTTTATCCTGGCTAGTGCCGGGATAAACGAGGGGTTTGAACGGTGTAACCTCCTACACTGTGTGTCGCCATTTTTTGAGCTAACACACAGTGTAGTAGGTTTACATACAGTAGTAAACACACACAAACACGAACATACATTGAAATCTCTTACCTGCTCCTGCCGCCGCGGCTCCCTCCGGCCCGTCCGCTCCGTTTGCTGCCGCTGGTCCAAGTGCACAAATCCGGAAGCCGCGACCGGAAGTAGTAATATTACTGTCCGGCCGCGACTTCCGGTCCACAGGAAAATGGCGCCGGACGGCGCCAATTTCGAATTGGACTGTGTGGGAGCGGCGCATGCGCAGTTCCCACACAGACGCCGTACACGGAAGTCAATGGGACGGGAGCCGTTCGCAGTCCCTATGGGACTGTGGCTGCCGTATTCCATGTCTGTATGTGTCGTTAATCGACACAGACAGAAATGGAAAAAAAATGGCAGCCCCCATAGGGAAGAAAAAGTGTAAAAATCAGAAAAAGTAAAACACAAACACACAAATGAATATAAACGTTTTTAATAAAGCACTAACATCTTTAACATATAACAAAATAATTTGTGATGACACTGTTCCTTTAACTGAATAAATAGGATTCCCAGGGACTAGGCTTTCTTTCTCCTCGTTTGTTTTCCTTTCTGTCTTTCTTTCCTTCTTTCTTTCTTTCTTTCTCTCTCTCTCTCTTTGTTTTTCTTTCTTTCCTTCTCTCTCTGTTTTTCTTTCTTTCTCCTTGTTTTCTTTCTCCTTGTATGTCTTTCTCCTTGTTTTCTTTCTCCTTGTATGTCTTTCTTGCTCTTAGTTTTCTTTCTCCTTGTATGTCTTTCTTTCTCCTTGTTTTCTTTCTTTCTTTCCTTCTTTCTCCTTTGTCGTGGAAACCCTCTTCCAGGTAGCACCTTTTGGGGTGGGCGCTTCAATGGGCTCCCTCTGCTTTGTCAGGTGGTATTCCAATTGGTAATTTAAGTATCAATAAAAACAATAGCAATCTCTTGTCTTTAACAATGTTCTCTCTCTTTATTATTAACGTACATACGTTTATATACCCCCAGGGTGTACCCTTTAATCAAGGTGTTGCCTTACATGGAACAACCAATTATAACATTCTACATGTATACACTGAAAATACATCAACCCATTGAAAATACGTCAACCCACCTCCCACTGAGGTCACATGACCTTTCTATCACCTGAAATTCATGGCCTACGAACTAGGGGGTGTAGGAGTTGTTTCCAAATATGTATGTGAATGCTGGAATAAAGAGAAATAATTACAAATGTGATGATTATTTCATGTGTAGGTTTTTTTGCCAAACTGCTTACTGCTTAGCATATCAATGCCACTGAAAGAACACACAGAGTTTACATATTTCTTACAAACTAAGCAGAAATGGGGGGGGGGTCAGTGCAGATGTAATATAAATTACATCTCTTCATAATCCGGCATTCTGCTTGATAATTCATAATGAAATTTAAACAGAGAATATAAGCAAATTGACCATCCATCACAAACCCCCCTTTTTCTCATATTAAATTACAGAGATTATATATTATGATCATAAACCTCAAACAATATAATCAATAGGGCCACAGCTAATAATATGATGCTATCACCAATCTCAGGTTTGGGTTTTTCGGGTCCCATCAGTTCATTGGCAAATCCTGTACATCGTCATCCTCTTCTGTCTTCTGCTCTTCACTTACTGTCATCCTTAGGGTAACCCACACAGTTGTGGAGACAAATTGTATGGTGGTGTCCAGTGGGGGATTTATAATTACCCACCTCCTGGTTACTTACATGTCTTCCACTGTAACATTTGAATGCTGCTGACTGGTTCACTCAGGTCTTTGGCCTTTGCTTTACTTTGATAATTGCTGATGTCACCAGGACTTGGTCTGGTCCTTCTCATCTGTCAGTCACTGTGGCTTGTTGGTGTACATCACCGGGCTGTACACAGCACTTTCTACTGTGAGCCTGTGGTGAGAGCCCTCGTAGGCGGATTAGTGGAGTTTTATTATGACTGCCACAAACCCCCCGCATCAAAGTCTTCTTCCTCCAGAAAGTTGCTTATCTGCACGACTGTTTGGATTTGTGACACTGCCTTCAATTTATGACAATCACGTTGTATTGGCTCAGGCTGTGCCTAGATTATTTTAATAAGTCTTTGGTTTGAATTTTGTTTGACCCAACCTTTGTTCGTTTTTTCAAATACAAATTCATATGGTGATAACAATAACAGTATGCCCTATATTAAAAATTTTAACCTATATATATATATATATATATATATATATATATATATATATATATATAGTCCTGCAAATAGATGAACACAGCACTCCACAATAACAGAAAATCAGGCCATGTGCTCGTCACCCAGGGATGAATCAATTCCCCCTTCTTTTGAAATAGAGAAAAGCATAGAACACAGAGACGGCACCAGGACTTCAAGTCAGATGGAAAGCAAAGTGGATTTATTCACCTCAGAAAAAACAGCAACGTTTCGGTTCAACAGGAACCTTTCTCAAGCCAATATATATATATATGCTTGAGAAAGGTTCCTGTTGAACCGAAACGTTGCTGTTTTTTCTGAGGTGAATAAATCCACTTTGCTTTCCATCTGACTTGAAGTCCTGGTGCCGTCTCTGTGTTCTATGCTTTTCTCTCTCTCTCTCTCTCTATATATATATATATATATATATATATATATATATATATATATATATATATATATGTATATATATAATATAAAAGGCAAACCTTTGGCAAATTAACTCACACTTATACTGTTACAAGGTAGGGTGTTCACCCATTTACCTGTTTGTGTCCTTGTGTATAAAATCCCTGTGACATGGGGTATTATTGATTAAAAGGTTTTCGGCTTATGATGGACAATTTTCTTAGCCTTCTTACATATCATAGGTATCAGACATACTGCTAATTTAACAAAAACGTATATAATCAATAATATGAGTAATATATGTAAGACGCTTTGCATGAGTCCTGCAACCCATCCTCCAATACCTCTGAACCATGAGGCCAGGTTCAGCCATGACAACCAGTCTGGCCAATCTAGGTCCCAATCTTCGTCAGAATAGGCTATCCTAAATTCCTCCATTAATTGGTTTGCTTGTTCAATATCATGTTTAATCTGTACTGTCCCTTGGGGATCTAAATAATGACAGCATGCAGGAACCACTATCTGGCATATACCCCCTTGACTTGCAGTTAAGTAATCTAGCACAAGTGTATGTTGCTTAGTAACAGTAATAAGCTGTTGGGTAAAGACTGAAGATATGTTTAAAACATCAAACATTAATTCGGTGATATTGTCAAACAACTCTGCTAGTTTTTCTATTTTTTGTGCATTTCTAACTGGTCCTCCAAAGATGGATATGGCATATCCTAACTTGGTATACCAAGGTAAGTGTATCAGTGGGTAGGAATCCTTCTTTGCCTCTCTTTTGTACAGCATATGTTTTGGTACCTTGTCATAAGAAAGTGAACCCTTGTTCCATGTCTAGGTAGCAGACTGTAACCTAGCTAGGGTACAGATACCTGTGGTTGTCTGCGGGATCCATTTATATGCATTGTGTCCAAATAATAATATATATATATATCATAGGGAATGTCAAACCATCGCATACTTCCTAGGGTCAACATGTGAGCAAAATGAATTAAGGGAAAATACTGCTGTAATACACACCAAGGATAATTTGTTCCCAAAGACCCATGGGAACCCATAATCCTGTACATCCACAATACATGCAGTTAGGTCCAGAATTATTTGGACAGTGACACAATCTTCATGATTTGGGCTCTGCATGCCACCACATTGAATTTGAAATGAGGATGCGATTGAAGTGTAGACTTTCAGGTTTAATTCAAGGGGTTGAACAAAAATATCCTGTGAAACGTTTAGGAATTGCAACCATTTTTCTACACAGCCTCCTCATTTCAGGGGCTCAAAAGTAATTGGACAAATTAACATTACCATAAATAAAATGCTTTTTTTAATACTTTGTAGAGAATCCTTTGCAGGCAATGACTGCCTGAAGTCTCGAACCCTTGGACATCACCAAACGCTGGGTTTCCTTCTTTGTGATGCTTTGCCATCCCTTTACTGCAGCTGGCTTCAGTTGTTGCTTGTTTGTGGGTCTTTCTGCCTTAAGTTTTGTCTTAAGCAAGTGAAATGCAGCTCGATCGGGTTGAGATCTGGTGATTGACTTGGTCATTGCAGAATATTCCACTTCTTTGCCTTAAAAACTCCTGGGTTGCTTTCACAGTATGTTTTGGGTCATTGGCCATCTGTACTGTGAATCAACGTTCAATCAACTTTGCTGCATTTGGTTGAATCTGAGCAGAAATTATATCCCTGAACACTTCATTATATCCCTGAAGAA
Organism: Rhinoderma darwinii; assembly: GCF_050947455.1. Classification (NCBI taxonomy): domain Eukaryota; kingdom Metazoa; phylum Chordata; class Amphibia; order Anura; family Rhinodermatidae; genus Rhinoderma; species Rhinoderma darwinii. Next base: position 72,178,381 of record NC_134693.1, on the reverse strand, counting down.
TTCATCCTGCTGCTTTTGTCTTCAGTCACATCATCAATAACCACTAGTGACCCAGTGCCTTTGGCAGCCATGCATGCCCATGCCATCAGACTGCCTCCACCATGTTTTACAGAGGTTGTGGTGTGCTTTGGATCATGAGCAGTTCCAAGCCTTCTCCATACTTTCTTCCTCCCATCATTCTGGTACAGGTTGATCTTAGTTTCATCTGTCCATAGAATGCTGTTCCAGAACTGGGCTGGCTTCTTTAAATGTTGTTTGTCAAAGTCTAATCTGGCCTTTCTATTTTTGGGGCTGATTAGTGGTTTGCACCTTGTAGTGAACCCTCTGTATTTGCTCTCATGAAGTCTTCTCTTTATGGTAGGCTTAGATACTGATACCCTCACTTCCAGGAGATTGTTCTTCACTTGGATAGATGTTGTGAAGGGGTCTTTCTTCACTGTGGAAAGAATTCTGTGATCATCCACCACTGTTGTCATCCGTGGACATCCAGGTCTTTTGTAGTTCAGGAGATAACCAGTGCGCTCTTTGTTTTTGTTTTTTTCAAGATTGTACCTAACATTTGTGCTATTCCTGTGATGGATTTCTTCATTTTTCTTCAGCCTAACGATGGTCTGTTTCACTTGCATTGAGAGCTCCTTTGACCTAATGTTGTGGGTTCACAGCAACAGTTTCCAAATGCAAATGCCACACCTGGAATCAACTCCAGACCTTTTACCTGCTTAATTGTTGATGGATTAATGAGGGAATAGTTCCTTACGAGGTATCAGGGTTAGATTTACTGCCACCAGGGATCCTCCATTCATCTTGCTACGGCTAAGGGTACACTGGTGTTAGACCATGTGTTCCTTTTTGTGCTATTCTTTACCTTTGAGGGATCCCAACATGTAGTGTTAAGAAGTTCTTTCTCACTAAGAGCACAGCCATGTATGGCATGGCTTTTGTACTTATGGGACTGTGTGTGCATATCAAACAATCAGATAAGTTTGTTAATGCTGCAATAATTTGATGATGTTTTATAAATTTATTGTCCACTTCCTCCTTGAGAAATTGGTTCATCATCCCCATGAGGGACAACATCAACACCAACCCTGCCAAGGGCAACATCGTCGATACATGCGGCGTCATCTGGGCTGATAACGTTTTTACAATGGCTTGTATGTATCCAATTGGGTCATCCTTGGAGCTTCACTGATGTGGCGTTGACCAACTGTACTTCTAGTATTTGGCTATATCTTTGCTCCAGACTGCTCCTGTTATGTATCCTTGTTACCACCCAGTCTCCATGTTGTATTGAGTGGGTACCTGAAAGAAAGATTGGATCTGGAATATAAGAAACTATTCGTTTATGTGTCCTTTCAAGTCATTTGTGTAGGGCTGCCAAGTATGTGGTCATATTGTCATAATGCTTTTGTAACTGCTGAGGAAAGTATAGTCCGGTATTTGGCATATTTCCAAACAATATTTCATTAGGAGAAAGATCAGTTTAGTCTTTCTACCTTACCACTGCTTTGTGGGTGGTAGGGAGTATGGAATGCCTGTTCTTTCCCAAGGCTTTTTAATATTCTCCTCAATAGTTCTTGGGTAAAGTGAGTACCTCTATCACTTTCAATCATCTCTGGTACTCCATAGTGGCATACTACCTCAGCTATCAGTTTCTTTGCTGTGGAATCTGCATTTTCTTTAGCCACTGGAAAAGCTTCTGGCCATCCTGAATATAAATCAGTGCAAACAAGTACATATTGATACATTCCCGCCTTAGGTAGTTGTATGTAGTCCACTTTTAATTGCTGAAAGGGGTAGTAGGACTTAGGAGTGTGTTTAGCTGGTGTATTGGTGGATCTACCAGGGTTATGTTGTGCACATGTTATGCAGCCCTCTGTATATTTGGCTGCTGCGTTTTGAAAACCTGGAGCATGCCATGTCTGTAACACCAACTGGCTCATAACTCCCTTTGAACAGTGTGTTTTCCCATGGGCTAGGGCACACATCATTGGATACAGTGCTCTTGGCAGGCAAACGTTAGAATTAAGTTGCCTCAGCTGTCCTAGACCTATTGCTGCACCACTCTCCTTCCATTCTGTTTGCTCTTGAGGGGGTGCTTGGTCCTGGAAAGCACGCAACAGAGTCTCTGTGATGGGTTGTAAAACAAGCTTCACAATCATCAAAGGGAGGGCAGCAGCGTATTCTGCCACTGCATCCGCAGCCTCATTCCCTTTTGATATGAGATCACTGTTACTAGTGTGGACCTGTACTTTGACTATAGCCGCTTGGTCTGGCAGGTGCACTGATTCTAAAAGTTCTTCTATTGCTTTTGCATTCTTTATAGGTTTACCTGCTGAGGTCAAGAACCCTCTGGCTCTTCATATTGTCCCAAAGTCATATGTAACTCCAAAGGCATATCTGGAGTCAGTGAATATGTTGACACGCTGTTCCTTATCCAATTGAAATGCCCCAATGAGTGCTTTTAGTTCCACCTCCTGAGCTGAGCTGCTGGAGGGTAGGGACTGTTGTATGACGGCCTTACCATTGTGGACCAATGCATACCTGGTGAAGAAATGTCCTTTGTCTTCGCTTCAATATTGAGATCCAGCTACAAAATACTCAGCATCAGGGTTAATCAGAGCAACATCAAATACATTGTTTATGCCTTTTGTTTCCATATCCACCAGGCTTTGACAGTGATGTTCATGTTCGAAATCAAATGGTTCATCAGCAGTGGATTGTTGAAAAATAAGGGGATGTCCATGTTCCTGTCCCCCCACTCCTCCCTCCTTTTGTTCACAATCTAGGGGCAGGAGTGTAGTTGGATTCAGAACAACATAATGTTTGATAGTCACATTAGGGGACAGAAGAGTAAGTTCAATTTTAGTAAGTCTTGCAACTGCCAAGTATTTTGTCTTGACTTTGTTCATCAACTCTTGCACTGCGTGTGGAACTTGCACAGTAATGTCATGTTGGAGTACAATATCTGTTGCTTTATCGACTAAAGCTGCTGCTGCTGAGACAGCACGTATGCAGGTTGGGGATCCTAGTACAATGGGATCCAGAGCTAGGAGTAATAGGCAAGTGGTCACATCTTGCCTCCATGATCTTTGGCTAATACTCCAGAGGCATGGCCTGCCTGTTCATGGCAGAACAGAGTAAATGGCTTATTGTAGTTAGGAAGTCCCAATGCTGGTCTTGTAGTCAGTTACAATTTCAGGGAGTGAAAATTGTCAATTGCCTCAGGTGACAGTACAAATGGGTCAGAGGTGAGACAGTCATATAATGGTTGCATCATAGCAGAGGCATCCCTGAGCCATGCTCTGTAGTACCCTATTAGGTAATCTACATAATGCAGTAGAACTGCTAACTGATTGGTGGGCTGCCAGGTGTCTAGAATATCTTCCACAATACGTGAAAAGATATCAGGGGAGTTTGCGGCACTCTGTGGCAGCACTACCCAAGCATACTGTCTTCCCCTATGTGTAAATGCAAAATATTGCTGGCACTCTTTGGCCAGCGGGATGGAAAAATGGAAAAGAAAGCATTGGCTAAATCCACAACTGAGAAATAGACTGCAGTGTTGGGGAACTGGTTGAGCAAGGTATATGTGTTGGGTACTTGTGGTGTATTAATTATTCTAATATCATTTACAGCCCGTAGGTCATGTACCATCCGGAACTGTACAGGTTAACCGGGCCGTGTCTTTTTCTTTACTGGGTAGAGGGGAGTGTTGAAAGGCGAGATTATGGGTACTATAAGGTTGTTTTCCAGTAAGGAGGTTATATCCTTTTCTATAGCAGCGTCTCAGGGGATACTGTTTTATACAGACAGGGTGATTCTGTATGTCTGGTTTCAGATTTTCTTGCACAGGGGGCACATTTAATGTTCTTACATCCATCTTATCTTGTGCCCATAGTTTTTCTTGGATGTCTGCCAACCAAAGGGGAGGTGTACTTGGATCTTTTTCAGTGTCTGGCCTATTTGCCATGCTAAGGAGTGTGCATAGCAGGGACTCTGGAATGGCAGAGGTTAATGTGGGGGTGCCAGAAGAAAAATCCAATTCTGCTCCCAGGGCACTAAGTACATCTTTCCCTAGTAAATTGCAGGGAGTGTGGCGTGACACTAACACACAGAAGACAATTGATTGTGTGTCATGAATATTCAGTCACGTTGGTTTTGTTAGCTGTAACTGAAATGATGTTCTCGCGACCCCTTCACAATCTATATAGTCTGGTGATAATAACTCTGCCGGCACATATTTGGTTTGTAATACAGTTCTGGCTGCCCCTGTGTCTACTGGAAAATAGGTATTTTCCCCTGTGGGTAAAGTTACAGGTACCATGAATGATGGACCTGTCGGAGGGATCACTGGGCAGAGGGAGACCTTAGGGTTGCCAGTTTCCTATGCAGCAATATAAGAATTGGGAGGCTTAACTATACGGGAGGGACATCGGGCTGAATAATGACCCTTCTCATCACAATTCCAGCATGTAACCTGGCTAAGATCCCTACTTTGGGTTTTCAAAGTATCTCTCTCTTCCATACCTCTTCCTCTATTGTCCCCCTTTTGTTGCATCGATGCAAGCCGGGTTCTTTTAGGAGCTAGATCTAACTCTACCCCTTTTGCAATGCTTACTAAGTCATTAAATCGACATGTATGCCAGTCAGACGGGATCTTTTAACAGCTTCTTGTATTGCTGGTTTCAGGCCAGGCATAAAAGTTATTTTTAGTAGGCCTAAGTCTTTTGCATCGCCTTCTTCATACCCTCTGATCTAACCACTGTTGCTGTAAGGTTGTGGCATAATCAGGGACAGACTGTTTGACATCTTGGACAAATTACATAAAACTATCAGTTCGATCTTGTTGAGTAGTATTTACCCAGGGCCCTATAGCATTTAGGTATTCTAGTCCGGATTGCTCATTGGTTTTATTTGCTGGTATAGAATTTGTAATAGCAGCATGTAGCATGTATTTGGTTCTTGAGAACCCCCCTTTTTTCTACTAGGCTCTCCATATCTGACCATGTAGCACGGTAAGCTAGGTACTACTTGCAGCCTTCTATGGAAAGCGCTGGGTGTTTTTTGAGGGTCTGGGAGTGTTTCACATACAGCTAGGAACTCGGCCAGGCTCCAGGGGTGATAGATAGTGGCTTCATGTGTCTGGATTTCCCCTACTGTCCCAGGTATTGTTTGCCCGTCTACATCTACTGCCATTGGTCTTCTGTGAGTATGGATACTTGATACTAACGGAAACAATCAAGTGGGGCTCTGTATACCACAACTGAAACAATATCCTACAGTGAGGGGGTTCTGCTGCCCATAATGCGAGCATGTCCTGCAGCCGCCCTTTTTGCTATTTTCAAGATAAGGGTCTGGCGCAGTCTTCGCTGTGGGACTTTGGCCATTTAAAGAAGGTAACACACTCGTGAAGGGCCTTTCACTGAGGGAGTCATATAAATCATACATCATTCCATGATTTGCTCCCATACTCTTATGTTCCGTGTTACTCACTCTCTGTTCTACCTTATATCACATTTGTGCTTTTACCATCATGTTATTGTCTTTCAACCATCCATCACAATTTGTTATAAACCTTTTCCATTCACGTTCTTCCAATGTTCTACAAGACCCAACTCCCATCATTTTAAACATTCTTTTACAATCCTTCGCAGCCTCAGCTCCTTTTGCTCTTCTACTATAGTGATGGCCGGGACCTATGGCCCAATGCTATCCCGCATTTTTGTCATACTATCTCCTGACCGCATGGCCGGAGAGCGTAGGGTAATCTCCAGAAAATTCCCTAGCTCCAGACAGACCGGCATTGCCTGTCGACAGATATCTCAGACTCCCCTTCTTACTAGTTTCAGACAGAATGTCTTACCAATACGATATCAAAGTTGTTCCTTCCGACAATTCTAGCAGTGGGGTATCCTTTTCTCTGATCTCTCAACATCAAGAACAGACAAAATGCTGCCAATCCAAAAATTACAAGAGCAAATCTTCAACACAATCAATATTCATGATCCTCCATTGACTCAAGCAGGAGTTGGTCACATTCATTTCAAATGTCTACAAACCCCTCATCTTTTTCTGTTATGTAAAACACTTGCTGCCGGGGTGTAGTTTTGATTCATACTGCCTGTGATGTAGCATATATCCCAAATTCTTTCCTCTTGCACTTGACAATGGTTTTACAAGCATATTATATTTGATCACATATATCTCATCCTCCCCGCTCAACCACTCACCCTGTGGGTTGTAGTCTAGGTGTCTGCTATGTATTTTGGTGATAATTTCTTTAGGGGCCCTGGCTGTGAGCCAATACCAATCTCCTTCGCTGTAATTTTGTGTAGGTAGTTATACTACTACGTCACAGGTGGCACTTTGGGTATGTGTCAGGGTCGTTCATTGAACACAGGTTGTTATTTTACAAAGGTATTCAGTCCGGAAAGTCTGATGTTATACCACTAGAGACTTACTTGGTTGTTATGCTACAACAAAGTCTATATGCCGGATTATCAAATGCGTGCTAAAAATCAGTCTGTACTGATTCCTACCTTATGCTAGTCTGACAATGCATACAACTGACGGTTTTTAAGGACCCGTACACACAATATTACAAGCTGACAGTGTGCTAGGAGGGTATAAATGGTTACTCAATACAACATTCAAAGTTCTCCCTATTGCACTGGGTAATGGTACAGCATGCAAATTCAATATAGACACAATTGCTCCTCCTTGCGCTGAGTATAGGTCTCTTATTATATAGTGGATATTACTTCTGGGTTGGGGGTTGAGCCATACAGTTTTCACAATTTGAAATGTATTTCTTCTCACGGACGTATTCAATACCACACTACATACACATTTATCACACTTGTCATATACACTCCCATGTATATATTTCTTACAAACTCAGCAGAAATGGGGGGGGGGGGGGAGGTCATTGCAGATGGAATAGAAATTACATCTCTGCATAATCCGGCATCCTGCTTTATAATTCATAATGTAATTTAATATGGAGAATATAGGAAAATTGACCAGCCATCACTCCTTGAATGTCTTTCGTTCTTTCTTTCTTTTTTCCTTGTATGTATTTCTTTCTTTTTTTTTCTCCTTGTATGTCTGTCTTTCTTTCTCCTAGTATGTCTTTTTTCCTTGTATGCCTTTCTTTCTCCTTGTATGTCTGTCTTTCTCCTAGTATATCTTTCTTTCTCCTTGTATTTCTTTCTCTCTCCTTGTATGTCTTTCTTTCCTTCTCCTTGTGTCTTTTCTTTCTTTCTTTCTTTCTTTCTTTCTTTCTGTCATGATCTCGGGGGTATGTGGACCCACTAGGCCACTCCGCCATAGTGGAGAGGCAGCTGGCCAAACAACAGTCTATATATAGTCTTTGCAAAGTCTTTAGCACAAGAGTACCTGTAAGAATCCAGGCAGTAGCAGGGGCTTTGGCACGAATGACACTAGACGTGGCGAATGACACCAGACATGGCAGATGACACCAGACTTGGCGGATGACACCAGACGTGGTTGATGAAACCAGTCGTGGCTGATGACAGCAGATGTGGCAGACGATACACACCACTCCAACTAAATGCTAGGCTCAGGAAACAGACACAGCAATAGGATACAGAATACAGGAAGCAGGATACGGGACCACTGGGAGCAGGAAACAACTAAACAACTGCAATATGAATATGGGTAGAAACAACTGCAATATGAACATGCGTAGACAACAACAACACCTGGCAAGGAGTGGAAGGGCAGGGTCCAGGGTGATATGGGGATTGGTCAGGGAAGATTAAACACCCTTAATGTCCGCCCATACACTTTTTAATGACGGTCATTAAGGGTACTGTAACATCCAATGTGGTTGTGGAACCACTGGACTACTCAGTCGTAACAGAGTAGCTCCATGCCAGACAGGTGTAAGACAGTCACTAGCAGATGGTAAATTGGTGGCAGCTGGATACAGTCAGATAGCAGGTAGTGGATTACTGGAAGTAGGCTGGTGCCAGATTAATGGAAGCAGACTGGTGCAGGATTACTGGAAGCAGTCTGGTGCCGGATTACTGGAAGCAGTCTGGTGCCGGATTACTGGAAGCAGTCTGGTGCCGGATTACTGATAGCAGGCTGGTGCCGGATTACTGGAAGCAGGCTGGTGCCGGATTACTGGAAGCAGGCTGGTCATGGACAATGGACTCAGGGTGCAGGGCTGGTCATGGACATTGGACTCAGGGTGCAGGGCTGGTCATGGACACTGGACTCAGGGTGCAGGGCTGGTCATGGACACTGGACTCAGGATACAGAACTAGTCACAGACACAGGATACAGAACCTTCACAGACTAACACTAGGTTAGAAACCACACTGTTCAGGCACTGGGTTAGTGGGCAGAGTTCCTTAAATAGTCCAGGGTATCCAGGGATAGGCTGAGGACACTTTTACTGGTGCGCGCTGGCCCTTAAGCACTAGTGCGCAGTCCGGGGAGAAGAAGGCAGAGAGCAGGGCATAGCGGCGTCCCTGGGAAGGGAGACACCGGCATGCACAGTCCTGCGCTGGCGGAATGCCAGCGGTCAGCGATTGCGGACATAACAGTACCCCCCTTACGCCCCCTCCTCTTAGGTCCAGAGAATAGAAGGAACTTCTTGATGAGAGCTGGCGCGTCAATATTCTCTTCAGGCTCCCAAGACCTCTGCTCAGGACCAAAACACTTCTAATCCACTAGATAAAAGGTCTTCCCTCCTACTTTCTTGTAGTCCAGAATCTCCTTGACCTCAAAGACATCTGAAGAACCGCTGGGAGCAGTTGCAGAGTTAGAGGACTTGCTGTACCGGTTGAGAACTACATGTCTCAGGAGGGATTCATGAAAGGAGTTCAGAATTTGAGAGTAGGAGGGAGACGTAGTTTGTAGGACACAGGATTGATCTTTTGTAAAACTTCAAAGGGTCCGAGAAATCTAGGGACAAATTTGTAGGAAGGAACCTTTAAGTGGATATTCTTAGAGGACAACCAGACTTTAGCTCTGGGGGAAATTGGAGGCGGTGGCCTTCTATTCCTATCAGTGTATTTCAACATCCGCGCCACCGCCTACAAGATCGCTGACTTGGTTTGATACCAGATCTGGAGAGAGCTTCCATAGAAAATATTGGCTGCGGGAACTTTGGAGGTAGCAGGCATGGGGAGAGGCACACAAGGATGTTGGCTGTAAACTATGAAAAACGGAGAAGTGTCAGTGGATTCAATTGTATCATTATTATATGCTAATTCGACCTACGGAAGGAGCTAAAACTAAATGGCAGAGATAGTTTTCGAGCACTTGATTAAATCGTTCAACTTGGCCATTTGATTATGGGTGGTATGCAGAAGAGAAGTCCAGTTTTATGTCCAGAAGTTTACACAGAGCTCTCCAGAAATTGGATGTGAACTGGATGCCACGATCAGAGAATGTGGGGAGGCAATCCGTGCAGACGAAAGGCATGCTGAATAAAAAGCTTTGTCAGGCAACGGACTGAGGGAAGACCAGACAGAGGAATGAAATGTGCAATCTTGGAGAAATGATCTAGAACTACTCAGACAGTGAAGCATCCAGCAGGGGGAGGAAGATCTGTAATAGAATCCATGGCAATATGCTGTCAGGAACCGGAAGCGGCTTGGAATGAGCAGCTTTGTTTTGGGCGCACTTGGTATAGGTGGAGATAAAGGTCCTGGACATCCTTGGATAGCGTAGGCCACCAATAGTGGCAGGTGATGAAATCCAGGGTTTTTCAAATGCCAGAATGGCGTGCCAACTTTGACCTCAGGAGAGAATTTTCCTCCTGTTTGCAGGAATGATGTAGGTTTTTCCCAGGAGGAATGTCTTTGATCTGCAGAGGAGTAACAGATATAATGTGTGAGGGGTCAATTATGTACTGTAGATCTTCTTCATGGTTGGTTGTCTCAAACGAGCTGGATAGACTGTCTTCTTTGACATTTTTGTCCACGGGTCGAAAATGAAGTTGAAAATTAAACCTGGCAAAGAAAAGCGATCATTTGGCTTGACGTGGATTTAAACATTGTGCTGACTGTAAGTAGGTAAGGTTCTTGTGGTCTGTGTAAAGGACAACTGGGTGTGCCAAAACCTCCAACAGATGTCTCCACTCTTCTAAGGCCAACTTGATGGCTAGGAGCTCACGATCTCCAATAGAATAGTCCCTCTCCACTGCCGAGGAGAGTTTAGAGAAAAAGCCACAGGAGACAGCTTTTCGCTTAGAGTTTCTTTGGAAGAGGAGTGCTCCAGCACCAATGGAAGAGGCGTCAACCTCCAACAAGAACTGACAGGAGATGTCTGGATGGTGCAGAACGGAGGCAGAAGCGAAGGACCTTCTAAACTCTGAGAATGCAGATTCAGCTTCACGGGGCCAATCCTTTGCATTTGCTCCCTTTTTGGTGAGGGCAGAGATGGGAGCAGTAAGTGAAGAAAAATTAGGGCTAAATTGACTGTAGAAGTTCGCAAAACCCAGAAACCTCTGTACAGCACCTTGCGGACGGTGCCAATCTAGAGCGAACTTTACTTTTTGCGGATCCATCTGGAGTCCATGATAAGAGAGCATATAGCCCAGGAAGGGCAAGTATGTTTTTTCAAAGATGCAATTCTTCAATTTAGCGTGGTTGTTCCCCCTTTACCTTTATAGGACTTGGCGAACATGGTTCCGGTGTGTCGTCAGATCAGGTAAGTAGATCAAGATGTCGTCTAGATAAACCAACACACAGACATAAAACAGATCCCAGAATATATCGTTCACAAATTCATGGAACACAACTGGAGCGTTACACAAACCGAAGGGCATCACAAGTTATTCATAGTAACTGTCTCAGGCGTTGAATGCGGTTTTCCACTTGTCATTCTCCCGGATACGGATCACGTTATAAGCCCCACGGAGATCCAGCTTAGTGAAAATCTTGGCTCCACATATACCTTCGAAAAGCTCAGAGATCAGCAGAAGGGGTACTTGTTTTTGACAGTGATCTTATTCAGACCACGATAGTTTATGCAGGACCAGAGGGATCCATCTTTTTTCCCTACAAATAAAAATCTGGCTTTCGAGGTTCCCCTTGACATATGCCAACATGGCATGGTTCTCAAGCAGAGAAAGAGTATATTCCTGTCCATGAGGAGGTGGAGTCCCAGGAAGTAACTCGACTGGAAAGTCATAAGGACGATGCAGAGGCAGGGTTTCAGCCTCCTTCTTGCTGAACACGTCTGCATAGCAAGCATATTGCGGAGGTAGACCAGGTAGCATCTGAGGTATTGGAGGTCGGGTAGTACATACCAGAGGCAAACAGTTGAAGTGACAGCAAGGTCCCCACTGAAGAATTTCTTCAGAATTCAAATCAAGCACTGGAATATGCTTGCAAAGCCAGGTTAGTCCAAACAGAATTGGAGTGTAGAGCAGCCACTTCTAACTTCAATGGTTCAGTTATTGGGTCTGGCAACAGATGACCATTCATAGATGCCACGGCTATATGTTTCTTTAGAGGAGTCGTGGGCAAGTGGAGACGGTTTACTAAGGCCTGGTGTATGAAGTTCCCAGCCTCTCCATAGTCCAGATAGGCCGAGATGAAATGTGAGGCTTCACCAACGAGTATAGGGACTGTGATTGAGAGTTTAGGAGAGGATTTTACAGAAGACATGGGTTGACCTAGGGTAGTCTATCCTATCAACCCTAGGTGCTGGAGTCTCCCGGCTTCTGAGGACACTGACGCACAAAGTGACCCTTTCTCCCACAGTACATACACAAGCAACGCGTCTGTGCTGCCGCTCCTGGTCTGATATTCTGACCAGGTCAACCTGCATAGGCTCTTTAGAAGCAGTAGTGGAAAGAGGCATCAGGGGTCTTTGAAACTTAGGCTCCAGTCTAGAGAACTTTCTCTCCTGGAGGGCTTCTTGGGAGCGTTCCCAGAACCTCAGGTCTATGCGAGTGGCCAGCAGAATCAGGTCATCCAGAGAAGAGGGGAGATCACGACCTGCCATCTTATCTTTGAGCCTACTGGCTAATTCTTGCCAGAAGGTCGCCACCAGAGCCTCATCATTTCAGGCAAGCTCTGCTACGAGAGTATGAAATTGGATGGCATATTCTCCCGCAGTCGAACTTGCCTGAAGTAGAGAGAGAATGGATTCTCTGGTTCCTCAAAGACGGTACGAAAGGTGTACAGGAAGAGTTGCAGAATAGTGGACTCCGGTCCTTCACATTCCCAGAGGTGATGCACCCAAGCCAAGGCCCTGCTAGACAACAGGGAGACGATGAAGGCTTTTTTCATCTGGTTTGATGGAAACAGATGAGAATGCAATTTAAAGTGGATCTTACACTGATTGAGGAAGCCTCGACGGGTTTTGGAGTCCCTATCATAGCGGAGTAGAAGTGGCAATTGAATTCTGGCTCCGGAGCTGACTGGAACTATGGCTGGCTGAGGAGTAGATGGAGCTACAGCTTGTGGAGCTTCCAGAGTAGGAACCAAAGCGATGTCCAGGTGACTGTCTATGGTATTAACCGCCTGCAGTAGCTGATCCTGGCGTAATCGGAGGTCTTGCATATCATCTTGCATAACTTGAATCGTCGTCTTGAGTTTGCCAGCAGTGTCCACGGCCTGAGCAAGCTGTAACATCCAATGGGGTTGTGGAACAACTGGGCTACTCCGTCAGAACGGAGTGGCTGCTGGCCAGACAGGTGTCTGATTACTGGAAGCAGGCTGGTGCCGGATTACTGGAAGCAGGCTGTTGATGGATTACTGGAAGCAGGCTGATGTTGGATTACTGGAAGCAGGCTGATGTTGGATTACTGGAAGCAGGCTGGTGCCAGATTACTGGAAGCAGGCTGGTGCCAGATTACTGGAAGCAGGTTGGTGCCGGATTACTGGAAGCAGGCTGGTGCCGGATTACTGGAAGCAGGCTGGTGCCAGATTACTGGAAGCAGGCTAGTCACGGACACTGGAGTGAGGATGTAGAACTGGTCACGGACACTAGACTTGGGATGCAGGACTGGTCAAGGACACTGGACTCGAGATGCAGAACAAGTCACGGACACAGGATACAGAAAACCGGATACATAACCTTCGGGGACTAACACTGGGTTAGAAACAACATTGCTCAGGCACTGGGTTAGTAGGCAGAGTTCCTTAAATAGTCCAGAGTACCCAGGGATAGGCTGGGGAAACTTTTACTCGTGTGCGCACTGGACCTTTAAGAACAGGCACTAGCATGCGTGTGCCCTACAGTCACAGTCTGGCGGAAGAGGCAGAGAGCAGAGCACACTGGTGTCCCTAGGAAGGGAGAAGCCGGCGAAGATACACAGTGCAGCGGTCGCAGCTGCCGGTAAAAGGGGAATGCTTAGGGTAAGCGACCGCATGCATAACAGGTACTTAGGCAACATTGCAGTGAATTGGCGGCACTGTGTCATAAGCCCAGTACAGGTGTCCTGTGCCAGCTAGAACGGGTCTCGAGCTGTCTAAAGACAGCCAGGCTCCTGCTCTAACGGGAAGGATGGACGTTCACTTAGATCCTGCCAGTTTAACCCCTTAGATGCCATGTTCAATAGCGACCGCAGAATCTAAGTGGTTTCAGAGGGAAGGGGCTCCCTCTGTCCCCCATCGGCACCCCTGAAATGCATTCGCAGGTTGCTGATGGTTTCCATGGCAGCCAGGGACCTTACAAAGGCCCCCCAGCCCTGCTTTCAGTGTATGCCTATTAAGCCCTGCCAAAGGCAGGGCCTAACAGAGTGCCTGTTAGTTTTACACTGATTGCTTTTATAATACACAGTGATACCTCTGTATTGCAGTGTATTATGCCTGTCAACTATTGCATAGTAAAGTTAATTAGTGGAACTAAAAAAGTAAAAAAGGTTTCATAAAGTTAATAATAAAGAAATGAGAAAATCCCAAGTAAAAAAAATTAAAAACTCACTTTTCCCCTTACAAAATGCTTTATTGGGGAAAAAAAATTAAAAAGCTACACATAATTGGTATTGCCACATCTGTAACATACCTTATATAACCTGCACAGTGACAATTTTGAGTGGAGCACGCTGCTCACTGAGCAAGCAGTTAGTCAGTTCGATCTGGAGGGTGAAGATATGGGTCAGCAGGACCAGGCAAGTAGGAATTAATCTAGTTAGGGGCAGTAGAAAGAGCCCCACTAAAGCAAGGCCACTCCGGTTTCTGTTATTGCGAGCAAAATTGCCAAGTTGGGTGATGATGCGAGGGCATCAGTCCAAAAAATGGCAGCCCTAGTGGATACTGATCTCCCTAACAGCTGGGAGAACTTTCCAGCTAGTAGTCGGCGGGATGGAACTGCAGGTAGGGCAAGACAATTAGTAGTTGTAGGGGATTCTATAATCAGGAAGACCGAATTGTTTGTCGCTAAAACTGCCTCAACCAAATGATTTGCTGTCTCCCTGGTGGCAGGATTTGGCATGTGGTGGAACGAGTGGATAAATTACTGGGAGTGGCTGGTGATGATCCATCTGTCGTAGTCCCTGTGGGAACTAACAACAGAATACATGGTAGGAGGAGGAGCCTTAAGAATAATTTTAAAGAACTAGGCTACAAGCTGAAGGGAAGGACCTCCAAGGCTGTGTTCTCTGAAATACTGCCTGTGCCATGCGCATCGCAAGAAAGACAGCGGGAGCTCAGGGAGTTAAATGCACGGCTTAAGTCTTGATGTAAGGGAGAAGACTTTCAGTTCCCAGAGCGCTGGGCTGACTTTTCATTGGAGTACGAACTGTATTCTGCAAATGATTTACACTTGAATGGAAGTGAGTCCACTGTGCTGGGGGAAAGAATTCTAGCAGTGGTGGCGGAATACTTATACTAGGGCTGAGGAGGGAGGTCAATGTAGAAAATAAAGGGGTAGTTAGGTTAGAGAGGGGTCAGACTATATTGGTGGGGGAGAAATAGACTGTGGGGAGGATTAGGTAACAGGATAAGGAGATCCATGTGTTACAAAACAAAATTGAAGACCAATATGCCAACAATTTCAAATAATCACAATTCTGATACTGATTGTGAAAAATTGGAAGGCAAGTTAAAGTGTATGTTCACAAATGCCAGAACTCTAGCAAGCAAAATGGGGGAGCTTGAGGCCTTGGTACTGGAGGAACATTTATATATAGTTGGTGTTGCTGAAACATGGCTATACTCTTCATGGGATCAGAAATTTTATTATTTGACATTATTTGGGCATTTTTACCTTCTATGTTGTTTTATAACAAAAGGATCTCCTTATCCTGTTGCCTAATCCTCCCCCCACAGTCTCTTTCTCCCCACCAATATAGTCTGACCCGTCTCTAACATAACTACCCTTCATTTTCTACATTGACCTCCCTCCTCAGCCCTAGTTTAAATACCCCACCACCCCAGCTAGAATTCTCTCCCCCAGCACAGCGGACCCCTCCCATTTAGGTGCAAATCATCTGCAGAATGCAGTTTGTACCCCAATGAAAAATTAGCCCAGTGCTCTAGGAACCCAAAGCATTCTCCTCTACACCAAGACTTAAGCCAGGCATTTAACTCCCTAAACTCCCACTGTCTTTCCTGTGATGGCACAGGCAGTATTCCAGAGAATACTACCTTCAAGGTCCTTCCCTGCAGCTTGTAGCCTAGTTCTTTAAATTTATTCTTAAGGCTCCTCCACCTACCATGTATTCTGTCGTTGGTTCCCACATGGACCACGACAGCTGGATCAACACCAGTCCCTCCCAGTAATTTTTCCACCCATTCCACCACATGCCAAACCCTGGCACCAGGGAGACAGCAAACCACTCGGTGAGGTGGTCTTGGCGATAAATTATTCTATCCGTCTTCCTGATAATGAAATCCCTTACAACTACTAATTGTCTTGCCCTACCTGCATTACCATCCCACCGACTACTAGCTGGGCTGTTCTCCCGGCTGTTAGGAAGATCAGTATACACTAGGGCTGCCATTTCTAAGACTGACCCCTCATCACCCAAATTGACAATTTTGCTTGGAATAACAGAAACGGGATTGGTCTTCCTTTTCTTGGACCATTTTCTACTGCCCCCTAACTACATTAACCCAGCTACTTGCTTGGTCCTGCTGACCCATGTCTTCACCCTCCAGATCTACCCCACTAACTGCTTGCTCAGTGAGCAGCATGTTCCGCTTAATATTGTCTATCGCCATACAGTGTTGCATTTTGCTCCTCCAGATCTCTAATGCGAGCTTCCAGATGAACAACATGCTCACATCTGCCTCAGAGGTATTCTCCCTGAAACTCCTGCTCCTGTTGTACGTACATATGGCAAACTGTGCACAAAAGAAAACCTCTAATCTTGCTATTCATTATCCCAGTTACAAAGAACAGCGAACATTTTAATTAGTGAAAGAAAAGAAGAGAACTTACAGGGACTTTAACTCCTATTTTACACTCCGGTTTAATAACACCACTTATTACACAAGCCATTTAGTCCAGCAAGCTCAAAAGTGAATTTCAGCAGTTCAATTTTTATATTTACTTATTTTATTTTTAATTTTAAACCTTCCTCTTGATCAATAGGGGTAAAACAAAGTTCTATAGTTTCTTCCTTCCCTTTCTCGCATTTCTTGCTTTAACTTGATGGACATATGCCTTAAATTGTGAAATGAATCATATTGATAATTAAATTATTGAATCTGACAATCATGATCTGGTCTGTTTAGATTTCCAGTGGTGCATTTATAGGCCTTGGAAAAAATATTAAGAGTCTTTATCTGGAAAACAACAATCTGCAGAAGCTTCCTAACATGAAAAACTTCAATGGACTTGAAGTAATTAACTTGGCTAACAATCCATTTAACTGTGACTGCCAACTGCTCCATGTTCACAGGTAAGTTTCCATGTGTATACCTGACAAAACCATCACTGAACCATTCCAATTGCTAAATCATATCTTATAAATAATAAATGTGGCACATTGCATGTGTGTCAGAATTCTGGCGCATTTTTAATTGTAAATCTGCCCCAGTGAGTTTAGTGGTATAATTTGTCTCATAGTCAGGAGCCTTCACTATTCAAGTATCAGGTCTCTGCAGCAACATCATTTCTTGTTTGCTGCATTAGACTAGGTGAATAATTTTATTTCGTAGATAATTTTATATTTATCTTACAGATGGATCAACAGCTTGAATCTAAAGGTGGGGGCCACCTGTGCAACTCCCAAAAACCTAAGAGACCATAAGGTCAGAAAGGCTAAATTCTCTTCCTGTCCTGGGTGGGAGGGTAATAAGGACAGAAATAAGAGAAAAATATCTGCCATCCCCACCAGTAAGAAGAACAAACCCAGGAAGTAGGAAAGCATATTTTGTGGACATTTTGAAAAAAGAATGCAGACGTTTTTTTCTTCTTTATATCATAATCCACCCCATCCACATGTAAATGAACACTGTAACTTTTTCTGCATTGTTATGTTGTAATAATATGTACTTAATAGCTGGATTCAATTGCATAGCATCAGCCCATGTAACAGCAAGGTGCCCACCATCTCTTTTGGGTTTTTGTATAATGTTGTAGTCATCAATTCCATCTGAACCATTTTACGCCAAAGATACAAATTTGGAATGGACATAATACTTACCTGGCTGTGCATTTTAAATGTGAATTTTGGTGAAACCATTCAAATGACTTCATATTGTCCCCTCAATGGAGGCAATATTTAGTGCTATAAGTCAATCAAGTCTGTGTGTGTATATATATGTGTATATATATATATATATATATATATATATATATATATATATATATATATATATATACATATATATATATATATATATATATATATATATATATATATATATATATACACACACACACACACACATGCTCTAACAAGCTGTAAATCAGGCCATGTGCAAGTTACCACTGAAGGGATGAATCAACTCCTTGGTATGAATAGCGGCAATGTAGAGCAACTAACAGAACCAGGACTTCAATATTGATAGGGAGATGTTGGTTTATTCAACCACAGAGTGAGTGACGTTTCGGTTCACATCTGAACCTTTCTCAAGCAAATAAAAAGTGCACAGTGCCAAGTATATATAGGAAGTACATAAAGTATACAATAAATAATGCATTAGATATATAATTAGTGATAATAGACATATATAAAAAACACATATCTATATAAATCAGTGTACCCATATTAGACAGTGTAACATAATCAATAAACAAACACAATATCTCTAAAAAATGCAAGTAAAATTTCTAAATAAACAGCTAATATATTAAATATATCGATAATTGATAATGAAGAGGGGAGGGCAGAGGCCAATCATATATTCAAATTACTTATAATGAAAGTGCCGAAAGTGCATAAGTGGAATGCACAAGGAAACCCTAATAGAAAAATCGCAAATGCACAGAAAAGACATAGCATCCGCGTATGCGTGTGTAACGCTACTATCGAAAGACAGTACATACAGAATATAGGATTATAGTTGTCATCACCGCGCATGCGCAGACGTCGCAATGTGCTTGAGAAAAGTTCTGTGAGTGGACTGAAACATAGCTTGCTTTCGACATGGAACAATAAACCACATTTTCTATTTGGAAACTGTATCCAACTTAGGGTAAGGCCACACGGAGTGGCCGTGACACGGTCGCAACGCGGCCAACAACCACGCTGGCACTATGTAGGCGCGGCTGTTAAATACCTTGTTAAGGGGTATTCCGGTTACATGCTCATGCGCACTGCCGCTCCATTCATTCTCTATGGTAGCACCCGAGATAGCTGAGTGCAGTGTTCGGCTTTTTCCGGCGCTGCCATAGAGAATTAATAGGGGGTAACATGTTGTAACTTGCAAAATCGTGCGGCCATAAAGAGTGTATTAATTTATGTCCGCAAAATTTTGCAGATAAAGGGACGGTTTATCCGCATTATCGTGCGGCCACTAACAGGCTATTTGACAGCTGCACCGAACATGGTGCCGGCGCGGGTTTTGGCCGTTTTGCGACCGTGTCAGGGCCGCTCCGTGTGGCCTTACCCTTAGAGTCCATGAAGGAGTATTTTAATAGGTCCTTTGCGTAGCTAACGATCACCCAATTGGGGAGACTGTTTTCATCACTGGTATTTTCTTGATCCGGCAACACTCCGTGTTTCAAGGGTGTGCGTGAGTAGGCTTTCACGCCAACGTACAAAAAATGGGAACTCAGCACTCCAATGTATTATGCAATAAGTGATATTTTATTTCACATATAGCGAAAAAGTAATCCAAAAATGGGTTTTTAACGTTTCGGTCTATACATTCGACCTTCTTCAGATACTACAAAATTAATATACACAGAAATAAAAAAAAGTAAGATCAAATCCACAAATATATACAATCAATATTAATCTCCCCTAGGCTTAGGTGGAGCTAAACCGAAGTTCACATACTGGTATACAGAAGTTTATCTATAGCTAGATCTGTTTTACAATGTATGGATCATTTTGAAGAATACATAGTACAAAATGGGAGAGGAAGACACGGAGAGAGTAACTGTGATGTGACATTGGTACAGAGCACACATTGAAATGGTTACTAGTAATAAAGCATTGAGATTTAAGAAAAAAATGGAGCTGTATATCCTACAAAATGGTGTCAGTAATTACTGAAATGAATAGTATGGTACTACTAAACAAAAAACACAAAAAGAGTAGATAACTCTAAATTGGTCCACACAATGTACTCCAACTGGCATAGTATTAACAGTGTGTCCCACAGAATTTTTGTTGACTCTAGACGTTACCAGTCTATATACCTCGATAGAACACAACAAAGGTATGGCAGCAGTACACACTATACTCACTAAGGCGGGACTAGATGCCAAGTACATGGACCTACTAAAACTGGTTCTCAAAGAGAACTTTTTTCTTTTCCAAGATTACTTTTTCCTACACATTCAAGGCAACGCGATGGGGTCTCATGTGCCCCCACCCCCATATGCAAATTGTTATATGTCGAGTTTCGAGGAAACATTCATATATCCCAACAAACTATTCAAAAAACATGCCACAACATGGAAACGTTCCATAGATAAAAAAAATTGCATTGGGGGGAGGGTGGACAGGTTGAATAGAATTGTGGATAGGAATTTGTGGATTTGATCTTAATTTTTTTTATTTCTTTGTATATTAATTTTGTAGTGTCTGAAGAAGGTCGAATGTATAGACCAAAACGTTAAAAAACTATTTTTGGATTACTACCTTTCGCTATATGTGAAATAAAATATCACTTATAGCATAATACCTTGGAGTGCTGAGTTCCCATGTTTCCATGACTGATGTACTGTTGTACGGGTACTGTCTGTGAGTAAACACCGACACCCCCTATGAGCAACAGTACCTGAACCGAGGGCGCAATTAAGGCATATGACAGTATTAGAGTAAATAAAGCTGTCACATAGTAAGTGAAATTAAGTTAGACATTGACTTCTTGCTAAAGAAACCACACATAAACCGCATCATAGCCACAAGTAATGTGAACTCCGCCCAGAAACTAGTGACCAGTTACAGGGACCTATTTAAGTCTACAAAAGGTACAACTGCACAAGCGACATTTTTTATGTTAAAAAAAATAATTACATATGGGATTTCATACAGAAAAAGGAAAAAAGGATAGAGACGTTCTCTGGTGAGCAAAAACAGTGTGGTGACTTCAATCAGGTGGATCTAAAAGTTAAAAAAAGACTATTGTTAGTAAAAAGTAACAATAGATCACAAATATATATATATAGAATCAAAATGCCATAATTGGGAAGGGGAGCAAGCCACACAGCAAGGACATATCGAGGGCAAACATAGTTTCAACTAGAATCTCAAGAAAGACCGCTTAGTTTAAAATCCACATTCATACCATTAGGTTTAAGTGTCCCCAGTCTGTGGATCCACTGCTCATAAGGAGTTGTGACCTATTGCCCCCATGTCTCAGTGATTGGACATGGTTTATCACCCTAAACCAAAGTTTCCACTTGTTGTGTTTGTCGTTGGCAAAGTGTTTAGATACTGGTAAATCTTGATTTTTGATGTGGATAGTGTACCTATGTTGATTGAGTCTCATCAAGCGTGGTTTCACCAATATACCACATATTACATAGACACTGGAGTAGATAGGCAGGGAAAACAACCCTTGCGAGTAATGCCGGTCAGGGACAATGTATAATTTCTCTAATAGTACCTTTATGTCAAGAGTAGTTTAAGGTGTCTGGTGGTCTAATTTCAGTAAGAGTTTTAAAAGTGCCTCTTGGAGATGTAGCTGGGAGAGGGGGTGGTTCTGTAGCCTAGGCACCAATAATAGGACCATTACAAGATGGGCTTCTATTATTGTACATTATCTATACTGCAGGACTGCTGCCAGGGCCAGTCTTTCTTTGGATGATGCCCTGTGGGGTACATTCTTTTGGAGCCCCCAAATGGTGTACTGTCAAATAACCATGTCATACAGTGACCAATATAAGTTATATGCAGTATGATGCCCAAATAAAAGTGCTATATTTTGGCCAAATAACACTTCCATATAGTTGAATAGCAATGCCATACAGTGCCACCTCAACTATACACAAAAATGCAAAAATACTGCACAGTGTCTATGTAGCAGTACCAGACAATGCCTATGTAAATACCACCATACAGTGACCGAATAGAAAATCCATACATAAGTAGTCTAATATCAGTGCTATACAATGTCTAAAAGTGGTGGTTACAGGTTATGGGTGCCAGGCCAGGGGCTCCTAAGTCCTACCCTGACCACTGCTCTCTCAGCTACACATTAAGGCAACGTGTAATTTTGCAAAAAGTGAAGTGACTTTGCAAATATTCTTAATTTAAAAAAGTCACAAAGGCTAGAGCATTGAGAGAAGGGAAGGGGCTGCCACTAAGGGTCCTCTTACATGGCCCGACGTGGTCTGTGTAAACGAGCGCCGATCAACGAGTCAGCTCATTATTACAATCGCTTGTCCTCCTACATTTTTATCATGCCGGCAGCACGTCTCTCTGTTTACACAGGGAGATGTGCTGCCGACAACAATAATATTTTCGACTACATAAACGATACAAACAGACGATGATTTAGCGTTTGCCCATATATCGGCTGATCATTGCCCTGTTTACACAGGGCAATGACTGGGAATGAGCATTCTGTCATACCTCCCAACTTTCAAGTATCGCAAAGAGATGTGACATGTGGCAATTTTTTTCTTTTTAAGCCACACCTCTAACCTCACCCATACACACCCAGTTTAGTCCACACATTATCATACTCCCATAGTGCCTCCACTCAGTATAATGCCCCCATAGGACCCCCACACAGTATAATGCCCCTATAGTTGCCCCCCATAGAGTATAATGCCCCATAGTGCCTCCCACACAGTATAATGACAAATATCTGCCCCCACACAGTATAATCCCCTCTAGCTGCCCACATACAGTATAAAGCCAACACAGATGCCCCATACAGTATAAAGCCAACACAGATGCCCTATACAGTATAATGCCCACACATATGCCCCCATACTGTATAATGCCCACACAAATTCCCCCATACAGTATATTGCCATATAGCTGCCCCCATAGCTGCTCGCCTCTCATACAGTATAAATCCCACACAGATGCCCCCATACAGTATAATGCCAACACAGATGCTACCACACAGTATAATGCACCCAAACAGATTCCTCCATACAGTATAATGCCCATAGCTGCCACCATAAAGCATAATGCACCCATAGCTCCCCCCATACAGCATAATGCCCCCATAGCTGCCCCATACAGTATCATGCTCCCATAGCTGCCCCATACAGTATAATGTCCCCTTATCTGCTACGATACAGCATGTCTCCTCAGCTGCCACCATACAGAACGTGTCATTAGCCTCCCCGTACAGTATAATGCCCCCATACAGTATAATACCCTTAGCTGCCCCTAGTGCCAGTGCCCACATAGATAGCGCCACAGTGTCCCCTGTATATAGTACCAATATAGTTCCACAGTGCCCCTGTAGATAGTGCCACCCCCCCCCCTGTAGATAGCACCATTGGGGCTCCTTCTAAAAGCGAATCCCCTGCTAGAGTACCGCCCACACTGTAGTCAGGGATTCTGCTACAGAAGTAGCCTTTGACGTCACTATCTATCAGTGACATCAGGGGTTCCCTCTGGGACCGAAATCCCAGACCAGAGAGTCGGCAATGCTCTGGCAATGGATTCCACTCCAGGAGGAACCCCTGATGTCACTGTCCATATGTGGACAGTGACATCAGGGGTTCCCTCTAGGAGCAGAATCTCCAGCCAGAGCAATGGCAGCGCTCGACGTTTTCAGTGCGGTTTTCGGCTGCGCGGCAAAACTGCACCAAGTGAATACACCCTGTTATGATGCAGCGTTTGCAGCAGAGACATCTTTGGCCCTTCGCTTCTGAAGCCATCCCCAGCCTTTGTAATAACAAAAATAAATTCAGACCACAGACTAGACCCCTAAATTATTCAGTACCCTTAAATTACTCAGACCCCAGTTCAAACCCCCTAAAGTATTTAGACCCCATATCAGACCTTGCATATAAGTCAGAGCCTAAGTCAGACCAATGAAATTAATCAGACCCCTATATTATTTAGACTCTAGGCCAGACCCCGTAAATTAAACATACCCCAGATCAGACAACACTGTTTCTAGCTCTAGCTCCTGCTGATCTGCTCCCAGCTCCTGCTCAGATGCCGTTTGCCACACACTACATCCTGATGCCATCCAGAATCAGGACATTGTGTGCCATTGCACACTACATCTTAAACGCTGTACAGCGTCAGGACCCTGAGCTTCCAGAACTCACGAGGAGCGAGAAAGGTAAGTATAATTAATAATCGGCTGCTAACTCTAGGATGAATCCAAGCGATAACGACCCCCCTAAATCTGCCCCTGAAACTGCTGTGACATTACAACTGTGTTTTTGTCAGATAACTACCGTGATATCACAGTCATTTTGATAGATTCTATAGATACTCCATTGATATGTAAGAGGAACATTGCTAAGGGCCCTTTTACACTGGGCGATTATTGTGCAGACGAACGTTCATATAATGCTCGTTGCCAATTATTGCCGTGTGTAAATCAGCAGATGAACGAGCAAACATTCGATCATCTGCTGGTCGTGTCGTTTTAAAAAACGAAAAGATTATCGTTGTTGGCAACTCATCTCCCTGTGTAAACAGGGAGACGCGCTGCCGACATGATAATAATGGATGGGAACGAGCGATCGGAATAAGGACCGCTCGTCCCAATCCATAGCTCCGTGTGACAGGAGCAAACGAGTGCCGATCAACGATGTTTCGTTGATCGTCGCTGGTTGCACCGGCCTATTGTCGGCCGATGTAAAAGGCCCTTAAGTCTTTAAGTCTTCTTTAAATAGCACGTGTGTTAGTAGCTTCCTATTAATTATGAGTAAGCACCAGTTTTGGTTTGAAACACGCAAGCAAAGTATGCTTTGGAGATGTTTGTTTTTAAATAATGATTCAAATGAAACTTGGATGTGTTATAATTTCTATGGATGCTAGAGGAACATTTTTTTGGTGAATCTCTGACTTTTATCTTGAATACATCTGCGGATGGAAAACTATGAGGTGGTGAGCTGATCTATTTCTTTTCAGATTTGCTTTATGCAAGTCCATTGGCACTACGCCATTCATTAAAGATTCCCTAAAAATTATTAACTAGCTGTAGGTATTATAACCCTAGCCTTATAATACTACTACTACTACTACTCCTACTACTACTACTTCTAATAATAATAATAATAATAATAATAATAATAATAATAATAATAATAATAATGTTAGAGTATAAGGGTTAATTCCTTGTTATTGAACTTACTGAGACTAACTTTCTGGGAGTGCAGCCAACTTTGAGTATGTATTTTTTTTGCCATTTTGTTACAATTTTACTTTTGATCTACAGGGAAGCGCTTGTTTCTGATTGGCCAAGCTAAAGGACGGGTGGCTCATACTTGTATATTGAATATAATAACATTGAATATGCTTATACAATAACTCTTTGTGTATAAATAAAATCTGTAGACTGGGGCTTTCCAGAATCTGCATAATACACCCACCTATCACTGCGTGTGTCATATTATTCTCCGGCCATACTTGAATTTATCTACCTGTGAGAGTAAATATAACAACTTGGAGGCCCCAGCGAGAGTTCCCGAGCCACGCATTCATGGACTGAACGGAGTACGACTTTCCCTGTTACGGGAACCCTAACCCCGGGTAAGTGAGCCTTTTGTCTCGCTGCTTTCCCTTTCTAAGTCGGAAGTCCCTTGTCAGTCCAGTGAGGAATTGGGAAATCTCAAGGTAGATCTGTATACTTCTGTTTTTTTTAAATATTGCTGTTTTACTAACTCTGCTTGAAATACCAAGGCGTATGACTGAGTGATTGATTGTATATGCTCTCTGTGTGCAGTGTGGTCATCCTTGTGAAGCTGGACATCCAATAGATGAGGAGATTAAAACCTCTTGCTCATCTGAGGTCCGACGGAATTGCATATGACAATCTCACCAGGGGCCGTTTGAAGTGACGGGTAACAGGTAACCACTCCCACCTGAGTCTCGGGATAGCATCTCTGCAGTTCCCAGGTTGAACCTGGTCCGGGCTTCTTGGGTCAGGGATAAGTGTTTTGTTGATCCAGTTCTGATGCATGAAGAATACATTGCAATAGAAAGAGGGATCCTTTTACTTTTATATCTACTCACCTCTTTGTAACGATATATACAGATGTATCAATCTTTATCTTGACTCTTAACGCATTAAATATACAGTGGCAAGAAACTAACTTGACTTTTTCAATTACTTTTCAATGGCTTTTGTTGTGTGATATCACGCTGCAGCAAGTTATCAAGATAACCTTGGCTACATCTGTACAAGAAAGCTAGACAGTGGTTCGATAACTCTGCACTGAACCCATGTCCTAATCTTCCTGCAGACATTATACCTGGGCCAAATTTACTTAGTAGCGGCACTGAAGTATCGGGCGATACAAGGAGGAAGGTATGGGACATACACGTGGACAATCGGCGGGTGAAAAGCTCCAGGAATGTGCAAGGGGAGAGGGGCAAGATGGCGGCCGCTCCCCTCTTCCTCCGCAAGCTCGCGGGTCTGATGGCGCGGCTAAATCTGCAGCTGCAGGTGCTTCAACAGCGGGAGAGACGGCACCCACCCTACAGGAAGTCTCTGAGACGTTACTCCAAGCCATCTCGTCCTGCAAAACTTCGTTGATCGGCAAGCTGGAAGAGGTCAGAATTTATATAGGCCTGCTTAGGCAGGATATGCATAATCTGCGTGAGAGACTGACACATGCTGAGGAACGTATATCATGTGTGGAAGATAGGGTGGCCCCTGTACCGGAGGCGATTGCGGCATTAGACTGCGCTGAACTCTGGAAGCAAAGATCCAACTATTTAGAAAACCGGCTGCGCCGGAATAACCTCAGAATTCTAGGCTTACCTGAGAAGGGACAGAATCCGATTGAATTCATCTTAAAATGGCTGCATGATTTATTTACGGTTTTTTTCTGCTGCGTTTGCTGTGAAGCGGGCACACAGAGTTCCAGCGAGACCGTTACCGCCGGGTGCGCCTCCTAGGCCTATGCTGGCGCGTCTCTTAAACAGCAATGACCGGGACTTGATCCTGAGATTGGCTCGCAAGTTGCCGGAAATCCGCTTCAATGGCTCAGCGGTCTCCATCTTTCCAAATTTTAGTGCGGACCTGCAGAAACGGAGGGCTAGCTTTATGTCAGTTAAGCGACGACTGCGGGATCTGAACATCTCGTATTCCATGGCATACCCAGCCAGACCTCGGGTTGTGGATGGAGATCGCTCTTTATTCTTCACGACGCCGCAGGATGCTGATGACTGGGTGAACCGCCAACGACAATCACCACACCGCTAAGTTACCTTTCCCAGACTTTCTGGAATATTCTGTGTCACGGAAGCCGAATACTGCTATTGTATGATTATCTACTAGCAAGGATTGTATTCTTATTGCTTGCATTTTTGCCTTTCCATATCCTTTTATCTTGTTGGTAGATGTGATATTGGCGCAACTTTAGTATAATTTTTGTTTTTTACTTATTTCTATGCTTTACTACAGGTATTAATTAATATTGAGACACATGCCCCCGTACATGCCCGACCACAGTGCTGAGAGGGATGTATTGACGTTTTTGATCTCACGTCATGTTGACAATATAGCTTATGCTGTATTATACTGTTTCTTCCCTGCTATACTACAGGTTGGCCTTCTGAGAGGTCTGTTAGTTATGTGTTTTACCATGCA
Organism: Rhinoderma darwinii; assembly: GCF_050947455.1. Taxonomy (NCBI): domain Eukaryota; kingdom Metazoa; phylum Chordata; class Amphibia; order Anura; family Rhinodermatidae; genus Rhinoderma; species Rhinoderma darwinii. Next base: position 72,151,073 of record NC_134693.1, on the reverse strand, counting down.
CACGTTTTACGCCTATATTCTGTCTACTGATGCTTGTAATGATGATGAGTCCCAGCTCCCCAATACTTTTCATTCTCTCCTGAATGGCTAGGATTACTGTTATGTCCTGGAATGTCCGGGGGATGGGCCCTGCAAAGAAAAGAGCTATGATTTTTTCGCAAATACGCAAATATTCTCCGCACATTCTTTGTATACAAGAGACCCATTTAACATCCAGCACATTATTGAATAGACCATGGGTCCAATGGTCCCGCCACTCATGTTGCACCTCCTATTCCAGAGGGGTTTCTATCCTTATACATAGGTCGCTTATATGGGAGGTGGACACTGTTAAGGTGGATGCTGAGGGGCGTTATGTTTTTATTCACTATTTTATCAATAATAACACCTATGTGATTATAGGATTATACCTTCCGCCGCCGGCATAATTAACTGTAATTTACAAGGCGGCAACTTTTGCGGCCTCCTACCCAAATGCTAAACTTCTCTGTATGGGGGAGCTAAATATGGTAATGGATGTTGGATGTAGTGCTTGATAGATTTCGAGCTTCCCAGATTTCCGGTTCCAGGTCGTCGATTAGTTCGTCCCTCAAAATATTGATGGCGGAGCTGGGATGGATAGACTTATTTAGTTTTGCACACCCCTCCACTAAGATGTACTCATGCTCCTCGTTGGGCCATAACTCCCTATCCCGCATTGATTATGTCTTTGGCAATTCCTTATTAATGTCCCTATCGCCACAGGTTGTATATAAGACCAGGGGTGTATCGGATCACTCCCCTGTCTTGACGTATATTCACGTGTCTGCTCCACCTAGACCTATGGGTTGGAAAATTCACCCTTTTTGGTTAAAGGCTATTGGCCTGCAAGATCGGATCCCTGATCAACTGTCGGTGTTCCTACAGGATCATAGTCTGTTTGAACATACTGGTATTAAGTGGGACACCCTTAAGGCGTATCTGAGAGGGTGCCTTAAATCTACTATTTCATATTTAAGATGTAATGCCACAAAAGTGGAGGAAGATCTCGCTGCGCAATGTACAGAGCTTGAAAGAGTGTACGTAGCAGATCCATCTGACCTTAATAGGCAGAACTGGCTTAAAGTCGGTCGACAATATTTGATGTATTTACAGTATAGATCGAACAGGAACTTTTTTTTCATGAAACAGACCCACTTGGAATTAGGAAATCAGTCTAGTAAATTGTTGGCACATATTGTAAGACAGAATACTCAATCCCCCTCTATTCTTAAAATTCGTTCTGTAGATGGGACTGATCTGATAGATACCTTTGATATTGCTGACAGATTTGCACAGTATTATAGAGATTTATATTCCTCACGGGTTAACTACACTCCTCCAGACTTGCACTCCTTCTTGAATAATATTGTATTTCCCACTCTGTCTGAATTGGATAGAACACTCATGGATGCAGATATTACTTTGGAGGAGGTCTCGAGAGCCATTCATGATCTTGCAAAGAGTAAATCGCCGGGACCCGGTGGTATTCCTATAGAAGTCTATTGTAAATATGCAGAATATGTTGTCCCTGATATGCACGCAATGTTCTCACATTCGCTGGAGACGGCATCGTTACCTGAATCCATGAATGATGCGACTATTGTTGTATTATTAAAGCCGGATAAGGATCCATTGGACTGTGGGTCGTATAGACCTATATCGCTTTTAAACAATGACTATAGGTCCTCACAAAGATATTGGCGACTAGGCTGAACTCAGTCATACACACTATTATTCATCCAGACCAGACGGGCTTTATGCCTGGGAAATCCACATCAGACAACATTAGGAAAGTACAGGTGGTGACACAAGTTGGTATTGCTATAAACAAGGATTGGGCGATGGCCTCGCTGGACGCTGCAAAAGCGTTTGATTCAATTGAATGGCCATATTTGTTGGAGGTGTTACGCCGATTTGGTTTTGGGCCTCAGTTTATAAAGTGGGTTTGCATATTGTATAAATCCTCTAGGGCCCAAATATTGATTAATGGTGTCCTATCCCCGTATTTTCTACTTGCTAGAGGCACACGGCAGGGCTGCCCATTATCCCCATTACTGTTCAATATGTCTATAGAACCATTGGCCTTACTTATACATCAGGACGCCTCATACCAAGGGGTTCAATTTGGGGGGAAACTTGACAAAATAGGCCTTTATGCTGATGACATGATCCTCTTTATGCAGCAACCTAAGGAATCTTTACCCATCGCGATCACTTTAATTGACGAATTTGGTGGTTATTCTGGCTTATGGATAAATTGGGACAAATCGTACTTTATGCCATTGCAGGGCCAGGGCTGGGAGCCTACAGTGTGTGGGCTTGAGGTGACTGATGGCTTTAAATATCTTGGGATCATGATTTGCAGACACCATGGTGCAGATTTCGATAATAATATAAGACCTCTGCTGGATTATATCAAGGCTAAATTTAAACTGTGGAGCTCATTGCCCCTGGCTGTTTCTGGTCGTATTAATCTCATAAAAATGATTATACTCCCTAAATATTTGTACATGCTGGAACATGCTGCAGTACCTGTACCAATGTCTTTTTTGAAAAATGTTCATGCTCTATTTCCGTCCTTAATATGGGGGAACAATAGATCAAAGCTTAAACTCAGTACTCTACAGAGACCCAAGTCTATGGGAGTGGCCTCTCTCCCTGATATTTATTTGTATTATCTGTCTGGACAGCTCCGCTATCTTACTTCTTGAACTGAACTGGGAGTCCTCCCTAATCGCGATCATTATCTAGCATCTTATTTGGCTATTCCACATCTGTGGCCTGTATTGGAGGGTTCAACTTCATTGTTCAGGAGCTTACTTCCCCTACATAGAATAGCGGCGCAGGTGTGGTTGGCTGCCAAGAAATTACTTAATTTTGTTGATATTATAGCTGAAACTCCCTTGTGGCACAATCCGTCTTTGCCTCATGTCTCAGATGCCCTGGACCCTCAGTTTTGGACGCTGCAGGGGGTTGAATGTGTTGGGGATTTGTATGTGGAAGTATCAAGTCTTTTGTGCAACTACAGTCTGATTTTGATATACCTAGAGAGTCTTTTTTTAAATTCCTTCAGCTTCGCCACGCTTTGCAGACTCAGGAATATCTCAGATTTTCCTCTCATTGGAGTCTTTCGGTCCCAAGGACCTAGAGGCCTGATTTCGGTGATCTACTCCTTCCTCATTCAGGCTAGATTAAAAGCGGCACCGCTGGTTGTTGAGACGAGATGGAGGGAGTTCATTCCTGAGATATCCTCCGAAATATGTATCGACATGTTAAGCTCCCATACACTGGTTTCTCCAGCCGCCAATAATAAGATGACACAATTATTCATTACTCATCAGAGCTATCTGACTCCTGTCCGCCTACATAAGATGGGTAGATGTCTGACTGCTGAGTGTCATAGGTGTAGAGTCTCCAGATCAGATTTTTGGCATATGATTTGGGCATGCTCTTGGATTTCTTCTTTTTGGGCAGACATGATAGCATTGTTATGTGACGTACTGAAGCTGCCGATACCCTTTACGCCCTTGGTATGTTTATTTGGAATTGTATCTGAAGATCATTGGACACATCACAATAGAATATTTTTGAGGGAGGTATTATTCCTAGCACGCAAAGCAATAGCTCTTAGATTGATGGGCCCAAGACCACCTTCCATCTCACAATGGAAAGCTCTGGTAAGCTCCATGTTACCGTATGCCAAGATAGTGTACAAAAATAGAGGGTGTGAACATAAATTCTCTAAGATTTGGGGTCCCTGGTGCGACTCACCACACACACTACATGATTCACAACGGTTTATTGACCTTAGAAATATAATGTTAACGCATGATACTGTTTAAACTGTAATGGATTTAATTGACTGTTTATATTGTCAGCATTATCTGCTACACTGTGATGTATAATCCAAGACATATGTTATGTATCTTCTTTTATTATTGTATCTAAACTGTGCATGGTTTGTATGTTGTTCAATAAAACGAGTTTAAAATAAAGAAAGCTAGACAGGAACATAAAGCAGTGCAGTGTCTTATAGCCCAGGAACAGGTTCTGGTAATTGATCAGAACTGACGGGTTTTATATAGCAGATTGATCAAAAACAGGGATTGCTACGCTTAGTGTTGATCGCTAAGGTAACTTTGCCTACCAAGTCAGGATTAATGCAGACTGAGGGTTCACCACCCAAGATGTAGCCAGAGACATGGTTAGTGGAGAAAATGGACAGTTAACCCCTTCCCGCTCCTGGACATACTATTAGGTCATGGTAAGTGTTAGTTAGTGTTAGGGAACCATCAAAAAGTGTAGTTAAGTAAAGCGTCAGGGAATTTCGCGTCAGGAATCCATTACCGTAGTTAGGTTTAGCGTTAGGGATCCATCCCCGTAGTTAGGTTTAGTGTCAGGTTACGTAACATAAAATCTAGTTAGGTTTAGCGTCCGGCTCCCATCACCGTAGTTAGGTTTAATGCCAGGGAAGCTCGGAATCATCTAGCTAGGTTTAGCATGAGGGAAGCTCGTAATAATCTAGATAGGTTTAGTGTCAGGGAATCGTCGCCATTGTTAGGTTTAGCGTTAGGAAAGTTCACATAAAATCTAGTTAGGTTTCGTTTTAGGAATCCTCGCCCTAAGGAATTCCACTTGTCCTCTAAAAACAGAAAAAAAAAACAGAAACGCCCCTGCCAAAAAAAAAAACGCTTTTGTGCTAGTTTAAGTAGCAGCCTATTGCTCCCAGTTAGGGAATTTTTTATTTTTTTTCCGTATACCTGTTAGGGATCTGCCAGGTACTTCATCTAGCTATACTCCTGGGATTAATCAATCCACACCTGAGGCCAGACCTGTTCGACTGACACCATCTCCCACCAACCAGGGTGGCAGGCTCAGGAGTGGGAGAGCCTATCGCGGCCTGGTCTCTCGGAGTTAGCTCCGCCCCCTGCCCTTTATTACCTGCCCTGTGCTCTCCCTCAGTGCTTGTAATTCTTTTGGATTCCTGGCCCCACTGCTGCTTGCTCCAGCCTGCTTCTGCCGTGCTTCTGCCTTGCTGCAGTTCTGCTTGACCTGCTTTGCTTGCCCTGGCTTGCTTCTGTCTCCGTGCCCGCTCGGGTGTACTCACTTCGTCCTGGTCCTGACTGTTCGTTCGCCGCCCCGTTTCCTTGGCGTTCCGTGGCTACTGCCCCTTCCCTTGCGTGTTCCCTGTTTGTCTTCCAGTGCACTTAGCCAGCGTAGGGACCGCCGCCCAGTTGTACCTCGTCGCCTAGGGCGGGTCGTTGCAAGTAGGCAGGGACAGGGCGGTGGGTAGATTAGGGCTCACTTTCCCTTCACCTCCTTCCTGCCATTACATAATTACAAGCCCTTACCTAGTCTACCCTTTCTCCTACGCTGACGCTATCATGGACCCCCTTGAGACCCTGACCCAGCAGATGCAGGGCCTCTCCCTACAGGTCCAGGCCCTGGCCCAAAGGGTCAATCAGGGTGACGCTGCTTTAGTAGTACCCCTCACCTCACCTCTAGAACCCGACCTCAAGTTACCTGACCGGTTTTCAGGGGACCGTAAGACGTTTCTCTCCTTCCGGGAGAGTTGCAGACTGTATTTCCGCCTAAAGCCCCACTCCTCAGGTTCCGAGAACCAGCGGGTGGGTATCATCATATCCCGACTCCAGGAAGGGCCCCAAGAGTGGGCCTTCTCCTTGGCTCCTGACGCCCCTGAACTTTCCTCTGTTGATCGTTTTTTCTCTGCCCTCGGACTCATTTACGACGAGACTGACAGGACTGCTTTAGCCGAGAGTCAGCTGGTGACCTTACGTCAGGGTAGGAGACCGGTTGAGGAATACTGTTCTGATTTTAGGAAGTGGTGCGTAGCTTCTCAGTGGAACGATCCGGCCCTAAGGTGCCAGTTTAGGTTAGGATTATCTGACGCCCTGAAGGATCTGCTGGTTAGCTACCCCTCGCCTGACTCCCTTGACCAGGTTATGGCCCTAGCAGTACGACTTGACCGACGTCTCAGGGAACGTCAGCTAGAACGCTTCAGTGTGCTCCCCTCTGACTTTTCTGCGATTCCCCCCGAGGTCCCGTCTCCTCGCCCCTCCACGGAGGACTCGGAGGTACCTATGCAACTCGGGGCCTCCATGTCCCCTCGACAACGTAGGGAGTTTCGCAGAATGAATGGTCTCTGCTTCTACTGTGGGGACGACAAGCATCTACTGAACACCTGTCCCAGGCGCAAGAATAAGAAGCCGGAAAACTTCCGCGCCTAAGTGATCATCGGGGAGGTCACTTGGGCGCACAGGTATTTCCCGTTAATGTGAAACGCAATAAAATTTTGCTTCGCTTTCAGGTCTCGTTTGCTGGCCGGTCTGCCACGGGCAGTGCTTTCGTGGATTCTGGCTCATCTGCTAATATCATGTCTGTGGAATTTGCTATGTCTCTAAAGATGCCTTGTATTGATTTACCTTATCCTATCCCTGTAGTAGGAATCGACTCAACCCCCCTTGCTAATGGTTATTTTACACAGCATACCCCTGTTTTTGAACTCCTGGTTGGCTCCATGCATTTGGAGCAGTGCTCTGTACTGGTGATACAGGGATTATCGTCTGATCTGGTATTAGGTCTTCCCTGGTTGCAGTTGCATAATCCCACGTTTGATTGGAATACTGGGGATCTCACCAAATGGGGTAATGAATGTCTGATGTCATGTCTTTCTGTTAACTCTATTTCTCCCCGGGAGGAGGTAAACACGCTTCCTGAGTTTGTTCAGGACTTCGCCGATGTGTTTTCCAAGGAGGCCTCTGAGGTGTTGCCCCCCCCATAGAGATTACGATTGCGCCATCGATTTGGTGCCTGGTGCCAAGCTTCCTAAGGGTAGGATATTTAATCTTTCATGTCCTAAACGTGAAGCGATGAGGGTATATATCCAAGAATGCCTGGCCAAGGGTTTCATTCGCCCCTCGACTTCTCCTGTAGGTGCTGGCTTCTTCTTCGTGGGGAAGAAGGATGGTGGTCTTAGGCCGTGCATTGATTATCGTAACCTGAATAAGGTCACCGTAAGGAACCAGTACCCACTTCCTTTGATTCCGGATCTTTTTAATCAGGTACAGGGAGCCCAGTGGTTTTCTAAGTTCGATCTACGGGGGGCATATAACCTTATCCGCATCAAAGAGGGGGATGAGTGGAAAACTGCGTTCAACACACCCGAGGGTCATTTCGAATACCTGGTCATGCCCTTTGGGTTGTGTAATGCCCCTGCTGTCTTCCAGAATTTTATTAATGAAATCCTGAGAGATTACCTGGGGATATTTCTTGTTGTGTACCTTGATGACATACTGGTGTTTTCCAAGGACTGGTCCTCCCACGTGGAGCATGTCAGGAAGGTGCTCCAGGTCCTTCAGGAGAATAATCTGTTTGCTAAGACTGAAAAATGTGTCTTTGGGGTACAGGAGATACCATTTTTAGGGCAAATCCTCACTCCTCATGAATTCCGCATGGACCCTGCCAAGGTTCAGGCTGTGGCGGAATGGGTCCAACCTGCCTCCCTTAAGGCGTTACAGTGTTTTTTAGGGTTCGCCAACTATTACAGGAGATTTATTGCCAACTTCTCGGTCGTCGCTAAGCCTCTTACGGACCTCACCCGCAAGGGTGCCGATGTCCTCCATTGGCCCCCTGAGGCCGTCCAGGCCTTTGAGACTCTCAAGAAGTGCTTTATCTCGGCCCCCGTGCTGATTCAGCCCAACCAAGAGGAGCCATTTATTGTGGAGGTTGACGCTTCCGAGGTGGGAGTGGGGGCCGTCTTGTCCCAGGGTACCAGCTCCCTCACCCATCTCCGCCCCTGTGCTTACTTCTCTAGGAAGTTTTCGCCCACGGAGAGTAACTATGATATTGGCAACCGCGAACTTCTAGCCATTAAATGGGCGTTTGAGGAGTGGCGGCACTTCCTGGAGGGGGCCAGATACCAGGTAACGGTCCTTACGGATCACAAGAATCTGGTTTTCCTAGAATCTGCCCAGAGGCTTAATCCTAGACAAGCTCGGTGGGCACTATTCTTTACCAGATTTAATTTCTTGGTTACCTATAGGGCTGGGTCCAAGAATATTAAGGCTGACGCTCTGTCACGTAGTTTCATGGCCAATCCTCCTTCCGAGAAGGATCCCGCTTGTATTTTACCCCCTGGTATAATCGTCTCTGCCACGGATTCTGATTTAGCTTCTGATATCGCGGCTGATCAGGGTGCAGCTCCCGGGAACGTCCCTGGGGACAAACTGTTTGTTCCCCTGCAATACCGGCTGAGGGTACTCAGGGAAAACCATGACTCCGCTCTATCTGGTCATCTTGGCATCTTGGGCACCAAACACCTCATTACCAGAAACTATTGGTGGCCTGGGTTGCCTAAAGATGTTAGGGCTTACGTCGCCGCTTGTGAGGTTTGCGCTAGGTCCAAAACCCCTAGGTCCCGACCTGCGGGCCTACTACGTTCCTTGCCCATTCCCCAGAGACCTTGGACCCATATCTCCATGGATTTTATCACCGATTTGCCTCCATCTCAGGGCAAGTCGGTGGTGTGGGTGGTAGTCGACCGCTTCAGCAAGATGTGCCACTTTGTGCCCCTTAAGAAGCTACCTAACGCCAAGACGTTAGCTTCTTTGTTCGTGAAACACATCCTGCGTCTCCATGGGGCCCCAGTCAATATCGTTTCTGACAGAGGGGTACAATTTGTTTCCTTATTTTGGAGAGCTTTTTGTAAAAAGTTGGAGATTGATCTGTCCTTCTCCTCCGCCTTCCATCCCGAAACTAATGGCCAAACGGAAAGGACCAACCAATCCCTGGAACAATATTTAAGGTGTTTCATCTCGGACTGTCAATTCGATTGGGTCTCATTCCTTCCCCTTGCTGAATTTTCCCTGAATAACCGGGTCAGTAACTCGTCAGGGGTCTCCCCGTTTTTCTGTAATTTCGGGTTTAACCCAAGGTTCTCCTCCGTCTCCCCTTGTTGTTCCAATAATCCTGAGGTAGAGGAGGTTCATCGGGAACTGTGCACTGTCTGGGCCCAGGTTCAGAAGAACCTAGAGGCGTCCCAGAGCGCACAAAAGATTCAGGCGGATAGTAGACGTTCTGCTAACCCCCGGTTTGTCATCGGGGATTTGGTCTGGTTGTCGTCCAGGAACTTGCGCCTTAAGGTCCCGTCCAGGAAGTTTTCTCCCCGATTCATTGGACCTTATAAGATCATTGAAGTCCTCAACCCTGTATCCTTCCGTCTGGAGCTCCCCCCATCCTTTCGCATACATGACGTCTTCCATGCCTCCCTCCTTAAACGCTGCTCCCCGTCCTGGTCCCCCTCGAGGATACCTCCTGTTCCCGTTCTCACCCCTGAGGGGGTGGAATTCGAGGTGGCCAAGATTATGGACAGTAGGATGGTCCAGGGCTCCCTCCAGTACCTGGTCCATTGGAAAGGATACGGGCCGGAGGAGAGGACTTGGGTACCTGCCCGTGACGTTCACGCTGGGGTATTGATCAGGAGGTTCCACCTCCTCTTCCCCACTAAACCGGGTCCCCTTAGTAAGGGTCCGGTGGCCCCTCATAAAAGGGGGAGTACTGTTAGGGATCTGCCAGGTACTTCATCTAGCTATACTCCTGGGATTAATCAATCCACACCTGAGGCCAGACCTGTTCGACTGACACCATCTCCCACCAACCAGGGTGGCAGGCTCAGGAGTTGGAGAGCCTATCGCGGCCTGGTCTCTCGGAGTTAGCTCCGCCCCCTGCCCTTTATTACCTGCCCTGTGCTCTCCCTCAGTGCTTGTAATTCTTTTGGATTCCTGGCCCCACTGCTGCTTGCTCCAGCCTGCTTCTGCCGTGCTTCTGCCTTGCTGCAGTTCTGCTTGACCTGCTTTGCTTGCCCTGGCTTGCTTCTGTCTCCGTGCCCGCTCGGGTGTACTCACTTCGTCCTGGTCCTGACTGTTCGTTCGCCGCCCCGTTTCCTTGGCGTTCCGTGGCTACTGCCCCTTCCCTTGCGTGTTCCCTGTTTGTCTTCCAGTGCACTTAGCCAGCGTAGGGACCGCCGCCCAGTTGTACCTCGTCGCCTAGGGCGGGTCGTTGCAAGTAGGCAGGGACAGGGCGGTGGGTAGATTAGGGCTCACTTTCCCTTCACCTCCTTCCTGCCATTACAATACCAAATACATTTTCTACGTGTCTAAGCACAACAAACATGTCCCAACGGACATTTACTGCTAAAGAGGCATATTAATTTCTTGCCTCCAACACAGACTCGTTGGATAGTGAGACTGTTTTATTTGTCGACCTCCTGACCCAGGGATGAAGAGGAGGGACCCCCTAGGAGATGCCCCAGGACCACTACGCAACAATTGATACCCCTCAAAGTGACTCCATTTGGACCGACACACCAGACAATTCTGAACCCAAAATCCCTGAGTACATGGGCAGCCCAGATATCAAATTTAACATGGCAGGGCTCAGTGAGATGGACTTTTTCAAGTTCTTTTTCACTGATGAGTTTGTAGAGCTTATGGTGTCCCAGACAAATTTATATGCCCAACAGTATATCACCAAGAACACCACATCATTTTATGCCCAAACCCACAGGTGGACTCCTGTAGACGCAGCAGAGTTGGGCAAGTTCTGGGGACTGCTCTTGAACATGGGGCTTCTGAAAAAGCCATCCATTAGGACCTATTGGCGTACAAACATATTATACCACACCCCAATGTACCGCATGGCCGTGTCCAGGATGCGTTATGAGGCAATACTTCGCTTCTTACATTATGCTGATAATGAGCAGTGCCCACCCCGAGATGACCCCAGTTTTGACCGTTTATATAAACTGAGAACTCTGTTAGACAATTTCAGTGCCAGTTTGCTCAAGCATACACCCCCGAGAAGTGTATTTGTATTGATGAGTCCGTGGTACATTTTATAGGGAGGCTTCAATTCCGCTAGTACCTCCTGAGTAAGAGGGCAAGTTATGGCGTGAAGATGTATAAGCTGTGCGAGAGTGCATCAGGCTATACTTACAAATTTAGGATATATGAAGGGAAGGACATCTGTATTCAGCCCCCAGAATGCCCCCCTTACTGGGAGTTAATGCCAAAATTGTGTGTGATTTGGTGCACCCTCTGCTGGACCAGGGTTACCCCCTCTACCTGGCTAATTTTTATACCCGCGTCCCACTCTTCAAGTGCTTCTCTTCCACAAGTACTGTGGCATGCGGCACTGCTAGAAAAAAAAATTGAGAGGCCTCCCTAAGACACTGCTTGGGGAAAAACTCAGAAGGGGTGAGAGCAGGACACAATCCAGCAGCAACATATTGTGTGCCAGGTACAAGGACAAGAGAGATGTACTTGTATTGACAACAATACATGGCCATACCAATACCCATGTACCAGTACGAGGTACCTGTACAGAGACCCCCAAACCAGAGTGCATCCTGGACTACAATAGGTACATGGGAGGGGTGGACTTGTCAGATCAAGTCCTGAAGCCCTACGGCGCCATGCGGAAATCAAGGGTGTGGTATAAGAAGCTGGCCGTGCACATCATACAGATGGCATTGTACAATGCGTACGTGCTATGTCCATGTGCAGGCCAGAGGGGAACTTTCCTGGAATTTCAATAGTTGGTTGTCAAGAACCTAATTTTTAGGGACCAGGAAGGGGGGGCACCCAGTACTTCTGGAAGCGAGGCCACACGCATAGTACCAGGGCAATACTTTCCAGAAGAAGTTCCCCAAACTGGTGGGAAGGGAAAGAATCAAAAGAGGTGCAGAGTCTGCTATAAGAGGGGTACAAGGAAGGACACAACATATCAATGTGACACATATCCCAAAAAAAAAGGGCTCTGTATGAAAGATTGTTTTAAAATGTACCATACATCCCTTGATTTTTAATTTACCATAATCCACTCCGCACAGCTTATCCCCCTCATCTTTCCCTTCTGAGCCCTGCAGTGTGCCCAGGTAGCACATAACAGCCACAGGTAGGGTATTGCCGTACCCGGGAGAACCGACATTACAATTTATGTATGTCCCCGGTGGCACATGCTGGGCACAATATATTGAGAATAAATATTGGGATGCACTCCTCGATTTGTTAGTGCGGTGCTAGTAGGGTAGAGACGAGATCCCACAATATAAAGAAAGATAACCCCAGCACTCACAAAAGTACAAAAGGAATCAAGATGCAAAAAATATTTAGGTTTTATTGCAACAAAATAGTAGTATTGTACTCGTGAGCGACTTAATAGGGCGTTTTGGCCGTTCCACGGCCTTTGTCACTGAAATGGTGAAAGAGAAGATTTTTTAATAAAGTGACAATATAACACATGAATGCGTCATGAACAAATTGAAATAACAATAAAATAAACATATAGAAGTAAAACATATAGATGATCTGATCTTTACTTGTATCACAGACGTATAAAGATGAATCACCTAAGGCACTCCAAAGAGTACCATGCAAAAAGAAACAATACAACCACAATCGAAAGTGGTAGTAGACAATCGAAAATAGAGCATCACATAATTACAAGGTTACAAAAAAATATTTTTTGGGGGTATATTAATTGCATGTGGAAATCACAATAAATGAACTTGACATGAAACTATCGCATAACATATGAGAATCACATTGGAGGCTGAATAGTTAGACTAGGAATGACCATGTACACTAGTGAAGTGGAGAGAGGAGAGGATCCTCACTGTAGACCATACCACAAAATACCGGTAAGAGGAAAATGGAGAGAAGAAAGTAAAGAGATAGAACAGAAAGAACAGACAATAGAAAGGGAATAGGGAACGAGAATAAGCTTAAAGAGGCTCTGTCACCAGATTTTGCAGCCCCTATCTGCTATTGCAGCAGATCGGCGCTGCAATGTAGATAAGAGTAACGTTTTTATTTTTAAAAAACGAGCATTTTTGGCCAAGATATGACCATTTTCGTATTTATGCAAATGAGGCTTGCAAAAGTACAACTGGGCGTGTTGAAAAGTAAAAGTACAACTGGGCGTGTATTATGTGTGTACATCGGGGCGTGTTTACTACTTTTAATAGCTGGGCTTTCTGATGAGAAGTATCATCCACTTCTCTTCAGAACGCCCAGCTTCTGGCAGTGCAGATCTGTGACGTCACTCACAGGTCCTGCATCGTGTCGGCACCAGAGGCTACAGTTGATTCTGCAGCAGCATCAGCATTTGCAGGTAAGTAGCTACATCGACTTACCTGCAAACGCCGATGCTGCTGCAGAATCATCTGTAGCCTCTGGTGTCGATGTGTCCTCGCTCGTCTGACACGTTGCAGGACCTGTGAGTGACGTCACAGCGTGATCTCTGGAGAACACAGCTGTGTCTGCACTGCCAGAAGCTGGGCGTTGTGAAGAGAAGTGGATGATACTTCTATGCACAACGCCCAGCTAGTAAAAGTAGTAAACACGCCCAGATGTACGCACATAATACACGCCCAGTTGTACTTTTACTTTTCAACACGCCCAGTTGTACTTTTGCAAGCCTCATTTGCATAAATACGAAAATGGTCATAACTTGGCCAAAAATGCTCGTTTTTTAAAAATAAAAACGTTACTGTAATCTACATTGCAGCGCCTATCTGCTGCAATAGCAGATAGGGGTTGCAAAATCTGGTGACAGAGCCTCTTTAAGAGAGAACATAAAGAGCTGTACCTTATTGTAGATGTCACTGGTATGGAATGTCTGCCGGATCTGCCCTGTGTGTCTGTAGTGTATTGGTAACATCTCTGTATATACATGATGCACCGGAAGTGCTTCAATGTCGAAATGGCGGAAGTGACGTCGGTGGCACAGCGATTGCCGTCTGACAGCTGATACAGGAGTAGAGTGAGATTAATAAGGTAGGTATGATAAAGTAGTGTGTATATGTGCTGGGGATGATATCTATATGTGATAAGATGATCGTAAGGTGGATCTGGAAGGAACTCTGACGGGGAATTGTAGGAAGATTTTAGTTGTCATGACAACGGGACTCATGTAATAGATGATAAAGGGAACGCTGATAATGGCATAGTGGATGTCATTATGCACTATTTACGGAATGTCATGTGAAGGGTGAAGAGATCAGGAGGTGTGTACTGAAGATGTATATGCTGAAAGATAAAGTGCTTCGATGTCGAATGGCGGAAGTGATGTCAGTGGCGCAGCGATTGCCATCTGACAGCTGGTACAGAAGGGGAGTGAAGTTAATAATATAAGTATGATCTAGATGTGTATATGCATGTTGGTGATTACATCTGTATACTATGGAATGCTCGTGAGATGGGTATGGAGATAATACTGAAGGGGAATGGTACGATGATTAGAGTTGTCATGGCAACGGGACCCATATAGTGGGAAAAAAAGGGAATGATGATAATGGTGACACTATAAATGTCATTTTGCAATATGTATGAAGTATAATGTGAAAGGTGAAAGAGATCAGAAGGTATCCAATAAAATTGTGTGTAATGGAGGTGTCTAATGAAAATGTATCTAACATCTATACTTTTATTAAAGAGTGTATGTGAGAAAGTAAATATAAATTGTTACCATGGTAATAGGTGTAGTAAATCGTAGGCAGCAGATGAGAAACAGATAGAGAAATAAAATGGGAAAGAAATAGACATAACACATGACAGCCGGTTTTATGGTACTTGTTACCTGGTCCATGTGGATGTATTTTTTCTCTAGCGTGTCTAAAATAGGAAAGAAACATGAAGTTAGAATATGTAGATCCAACAGAATGAAAATAACATTAGTATTATACTAGAACTAGGAAGGATATAGTAGAATGCTGTGTTAATTCATTAGATCAAATTCCCTATTGAGTCCTCTAGGACTTAGAGTTTGGAGTGTGTGTGTATCCAATAGGATTCCCGTTCCTCTAGTAGATGGATATGGTTACCACCTCTACGTGGTTTTAGAACGTGTTCTATTATCTGAAACTGAAATTGTGAAAGCTTATGCTTTGCCTTACTGAAATGATCAGGTAGTGGTTTCCAAATTTTATTGCAGCGGATAGTTGATTTGTGACTTGGTATGCGATCCCTAATATGTTGTTTGGTCTCACCCACGTATGTTAACCCACATGGGCATTTGATGAGGTATACCACGAAGTTACATAGTTAGTACAGCTGAAAAAAGACACATGTCCATCAAGTTCAACCAAGGGACGGGAAAAAGGAAGGGAAAAATTTCTACACATAGGAGCTAATACTTTTTTGTTCTAGGAAATTATCTAACCCTTTTTTAAAGCCATCTACTGTCTCTGCTGTGACCAGCTCCTGCGGTAGGCTATTCCATAGATTCACAGTTCTCACAGTAAAGAAGCCTTGTCGCCTCTGCAGGTTGAACCTTTTTTTCTCCAGATGGAGGGAGTGCCCCCTTGTTTTTTGAGGGGGTTTTAGATGGAACAGGATTTCACCATAT
The DNA here is from genome assembly GCF_050947455.1 of Rhinoderma darwinii. Lineage (NCBI taxonomy): Eukaryota > Metazoa > Chordata > Amphibia > Anura > Rhinodermatidae > Rhinoderma > Rhinoderma darwinii. The sequence continues at coordinate 72,135,626 of NC_134693.1, read as the reverse complement.
TTTTTGTATGTGCCATTAATATATTTATATAAATTAATCATGTCCCCCCTTAGTCGTCTTTTTTCAAGGCTAAATAGGTTTAATTCTTTTAATCTTTCCTCATATCTTAGATTCTCCATGCCCTTTATTAGCTTCATTGCTCTTCTTTGTATTTTTTCCAACTCCAGGGCATTCTTTCTATGAACTGGAGCCCAGAACTGAACTGCATATTCTAGATGAGGCCTCACTAATGCTTTGTAAAGTGGCAATATTACATCCCTGTCCCGCGAGTCCATGCCTCTTTTAATACACGACAATATCCTGCTGGCCTTTGAAGCAGCTGATTGACACTGCATGCTGTTATTTAGTTTATGATTTACAAGTACACCCAGATCCTTCTCAACAAGTGAATCCCCCAGTGTAGTTCCCCCTAGGACATATGATGCATGCAGGTTGTTGGTACCCAGATGCATAACTTTACATTTATCTACATTAAACTTAATTTGCCAACTGGATGCCCAAACACTTAGTTTGTTTAAATCTGTTGCAATTCACGAACATCTTCCATAAACTGAACTATATTACATAGCTTGGTGTCATCTGCAAAAATAGAAATAGTGCTATTAATCCCATCCTCTATATCATTAATAAATAAGTTGAATAACAGTGGTCCCAGCACTGAACCCTGGGGTACACCACTTATTACCGGGGACCATTCAGAGTAGGAATCATTTACCACAACTCTCTGGATACGGTCCTTGAGCCAATTCTCAATCCAATTACAAACTATATTTTCTAAACCTATAGTCCTTAATTTACCCATTAGACGTCTATGAGGGACAGTGTCAAATGCCTTTGCAAAGTCCAAGAACACTATATCCACAGCGGCCCCTCTGTCTAGGCTTCTGCTCACCTCTTCATAAAAACAGATCAGGTTAGTTTAACAACTTCTGTCCTTAGTAAAAACCGTGCTGGCTGTCACTTATAATACTATTTTTTGTCACATAATCCTGTATATAGTCCCTCAATAGCCCCTCAAACATTTTCCCCACGATGGATGTTAAGCTTACTGGGGTATAATTACCCGGGGAAGACCTAGAGCCCTTTTTGAAAATATGCACCACATTTGCCCTGCGCCAGTCCCTTGGCACTATACCAGTCACTAGAGAATCTCTGAATATTATGAAAAGGGGGACAGAAATAACTGAACTAAGCTCTTTAAGAATTCTAGGGTGTATCCCATCTGGTCCCAGGTCCTTGTGCACATTTATTTTATTTTATTTAGCTTGGACCATATCTACATTCATCCAATTCAGTATATCCCCTGATATATTAACAGCACTGGCACCGGCTACAACAGCTGCTCTTTCTTTTGTTGTATATACAGAGCTAAAGAACCCATTTAGTAACTCTGCCTTCTCTTGATCCCCTGTGACCAACTCCCCATTACCACTATCTAGGGGTCCTACATGTTCAGACCTTGGCTTTTTTGCATTTATATACTTGAAGAATTTTTGGGGATTTGTTTTACTATCCTTGGCCACCTGCCTTTCAATTTGTATCTTTGCTAATTTTATTACATTTTTACAGATTTTATTAAGCTTTTTATATTTTACAAAGGCTACAGATGTACCCTCAGATTTGTATTTTTTAAATGCCCATTTTTTGTCATGTATGGCCCCTTTCACAGAAGGTGTAAGCCATGTGGGATTTAATTTTACTCGTTTATACTTGTTACCTATAGGAATAAATTTTGCACTATAATTACCCAAAGTAGATTTGAAAATCGCCCATTTATCATTTGTCCCATTATTTAACATTACTTCTTCCCAGTCTATATCCTGAATTGCAGCCCTCATCCTGGGGAAATTGGCTTTCTTAAAATTAAATGTTCTTGCCCTCCCAGCCTTTGTTTTTTACAGTATAGGTAAAATGTAACTATATTGTGATCACTGTTACCAAGGTTTTCACAAACATTGACATTCCTAACGGGATCTGCATTATTAGAAATGACCAGATCCAACAGAGCTTCACCTCTAGTCGGGTCTTCCACAAACTGGCCCATAAAATTTTCCTGCAACTGGTTGAGGAAATGTCTCCCCTTTGCAGTTGAAGCCGAACCATGACACCAATTAATATCCCGGAAATTAAAATCTCCCATTATTACTACAGTACCCGCCTGTGCAGCCCGCTCCATCTGTTTATATAGCTGACCTTCCATCTCCTCAGTTATATGTGTTGGTGTCACATGTGTAGAAACCTTTTATGGGGAAGGATTTATTCATATGGGGATGCTGAAACCGATCACCCTTGATGACATTAGAGCAGCATGAACAATGGAGGCATGGAAAAGTTCCATTGCGTTTGGGTCGTAGGAAAATTTGTGTCAGTAATTTAATGTTGCTGCCAATGTCAGCTCTAATCAGTTTATCCCTAAAATTAGGGGGTCGTTTAAGGCACATCATGGCCGGCAAGGAAAATTCCTTAATAGTTGGATAAGCTATACTGAGGTGGTGCCAATGTTTTTTGATGATCTGTGGGAATTTCGGGACCAATGGGTGATACGTATGTACAAACAGGATCCTATTTAGTTTTGTATTGTTTTAAGTGGTAAGTGGTGGATGATCTTCTTGCAATGTATTCTGTAGTTCCTGTTGAAGTATCCATGAAGGATAGCCTCTATCTTTAAATTTGTCTGCCATTTCTTGGAATCTCATGTTCCGTGCTGTATCATCCGACACAATTCTAGAGATATGTTTGTATTGAGATTTTGGGAGAGAAGTTTTCGTTTGATATGGGTGATTACTCTGAAAATGAAGAAGGCCATTTCTATCTGTAGGTTTTGTGTATAAATCAACAACTAGATGACCAGTATTGCTTTTTTTAACCAGTGTATCCAAAAAACTGATCTCCTGTAAATTCATGTTTAATGTAAACTTAAGACCCTCACGTATGGTATTGATCTCCTGAACAAAGTCTAGTGCAGATTGTTCGGTTCCTTTCCATATGCAAAAGATGTCGTCTATGTAACGATGCCAACATGTTGCATTGTCCCTAAATCTAGGGTTAGTGTAAATATAAGTAGATTCAAATGCCGCCATATAGGCATTGGCATATGGGGGAGCCATATTAGAGCCCATTGCAGTGCCATTGATCTGTTTGTAGAAGTCATCTCCAAATAGAAAATAATTATCATTGAGAATTAGTTCAAGTAGTTCCAGACATAATAGTTTTGAAATTATAGACATGTCAGTAGTGTCGAGAAGACTTCTTATGGCTGATAGACCATCTTGGTGTGTAATGGATGTGTAAAGGCTGTTAACATCTAACGTGATGAGGAGGCTGTTGGGCTCAATCTGGTTCAGACATTTGATAACTTGTAAAAAATGACTGGTGTCTAAGAGAAATGACTTAGTTTTTTTTAATGAGGGGAGTCAATATTTTTTCTAAAAAAATGGCTAATGGGGATGAAATAGAATCTGTGGAGGCTACTATTGTTCGACCAGGGGGATTGATTATGGATTTGTGAATATTTGGTAGGACATAAAAGACAGGAGTTATAGGGAATGGATTCTGTAGGAATTTGTGTGTTATTTCATCAATGGTGTTAATGTCGAGATGATGGCCAATTATGGAATTGATTTTGAAACGTATATCTGAGATTGGGTCTCTAGGTATTTTAAGATAGGAGTTGCTATCGGTGAGTTGGCTATTGACTTCATTGACATAGTTGTTATAGTCAAGTATCAAAATGGCCCCTCCCTTGTCGGCTGGTTTAATAATAATTTCCAAGTTCTGTTGTAAACTTTTAACGATATTCTTTCTATAGGGGACACATTTTTTTGATGGGGATAGTAGCCCAAGTTATAGTCGTGTAAGACGACATCAATGTCTCTTTGTTCAATCACCGATTCTGTGGCATGGTAAATTTTGGGGGGAGCAAAATTACTTTTGCTGCGTAAACCCAAATTGGAAATAGAGAGTTCAGAACATACGTCTCTAAGTTGTTGAGAGATAGATGGATTAGATAACCCAAAGTGTTTCTTAAGTCGCAATGATCTATAAAAATAATTCAACTCTTGTTGGAGACTGACCGTTCTGTTGGCGTAAGGGAATGAGAGGAGAGGTTGACGACCAGGTGGTTCTACTTACCTGGGACCTCGTCTGTATATTGATGTCTCGTCCCCGTCCATCCCCGCCCCGCCTGCCTGGTGGTCAGTTTCGACCTTTCCGATTGCCTAAAAAACGTGGAGGGCGTCGACCAATGGAGGAGTCGCTGCCAGGGCTGGAGAAATTTTCTGTGTGTTGTCGTGGTTGGCGCCATGAATTTCCATAGGTTGATGACTCGTTCCGTCGGTAGACCCTGTTGTTATCGTAGTCAGTTGCGTCTCTCTGGAATTTGTCGCGTTTTCTAAGTTGTATAGTCTTGGAGAAGTCGTTAATGGCAATATCGGTACGTGTTTTCAGATTCTCCCATTCACTGGGACTTAGAGTTGCTGATAGTTGATTTTCCAGGGCCTTGATTTTGGTATCGGATTCAATGATTCTTGTTTGTAGATGGGAGATAGTAAGTAGAATCAAATCTAAAGAAAATTTATTCAGGATTCTCTGGAATTGTTGACAATATTCTTCGTCATCAGTAGAGGGTTGGTCGGAGGTGGCACCGAAGGCCACGTGGTATTCTATCCAATCTATGATACTCGGCCAATGTGGTGTGATGTAGATCATAAGAAGTGTATTTTCGGAGTTCTTTTTCGTAGTCTCGTGTACGTAATTCTTGTGGAGGAATTCGCAGGAAATCGCCTGAGTTGGTGACTTGTGCCAGAATATTGGCTGTGGTGGTAGAGTCGTAGACAAAAGTTGATTTACGTCATCTATATCAGGGTACAAGACATCCAAGGTAGACTATATAATCAAGAATAAATATTGGGATGCAATCCTCGATTTGTTAGTGTGGTGCTAGTAGGGTAGGGACAAGATCCCACAATATGAAGAAAGATAACCCCGGCACTCACAAATATACAAAGGTGAGCGACTTAATAGGACGTTTCGACCGTAGTACGGCCTTGGTCACTCTCGCTGAAATGGTGAAAAAGAAGATTTTTTAATAAAGTGGCAATATAACACATGAATGCGTCATGAACAAATTGAAAAGACTATTTTGTATTTTTGTGAGTGCTGGGGTTATTTTTCATCATATTGTGGGATCTCGTCCCTACCCTACTAGCACCACACTAACAAATCGAGGAGTGCATCCCAATATTTAATTTGCGCCTATATGGCGGCATTTGAATCGACTTATATTTACACCAACCCTAGATTTAGGGACAATGCAACATGCTGGTATCGTTACATAGACGACATATTTTGCATATGGAAAGGAACCGAACAATCTGCACTAGACTTTGTTCAGGAGATCAACACCATACGTGAGGGTCTTAAGTTTACATTAAACATGAGTTTACAGGAGATCAGTTTTTTGGATACACTGGTTAAAAAAAGCAATACTGGTCATCTAGTTGTTGATTTATACACAAAACCTACAGATAGAAATGGCCTTCTTCATTTTCAGAGTAATCACACATATAAAACGAAAACTTCTCTCCCAAAATCTGAATACAAACGTATCTCTAGAATTGTCTCGGATGATACAGCACGGAACATGAGACTCCAAGAAATGACAGACAAATTTAAAGATAGAGGCTATCCTTCATGGATACTTCAACAGGAACTACAGAATACGTTGCAAGAAGATCATCCACCACTTACCACTCGCAACAATACAAAACTAAATAGGATCCCGTTTGTACATACGTATCACCCATTGGTCCCGAAATTCCGACAGATCATAAAAAAACATTGGCACCATCATGGTATAGCTTATCCAACTATTAAGGAATTTTCCTTGCCGGCCATGATGTGCCTTAAACAACCCCCTAATTTTAGGGATAAACTGATTAGAGCTGACATTGGCAGCAACATTAAATTACTGACACAAATTTTCCTACGACCCAAACGCAATGGAACTTTTCCATGCCTCCATTGTTCATGCTGCTCTAATGTCATCAAGGGTGATCGGTTTCAGCATCCCAATACGAATAAATCCTTCCCCATACAAGGGTTCTAAACATGTGACACCAACTTCGTGGTATACCTCATCAAATGCCCATGTGCGTTAATATACGTGGGTGAGACCACACAATATATTAGGGATCGCATATCAAGTCACAAATCAAGTATCCGCTGCAATAAAATTTGGTTACCACTACCTGATCATTTCAGTAAGGCAAAGCATAAACGTTCACAATTTCAGTTTCAGACAATAGAACACGTTCCAAAACCACGTAGAGGTGGTAACCATATCCATCTACTAAAGGAACAGGAATCCTATTGGATACACACACTCCAAACTCTAAGTCCTAGAGGACTTAATAGGGAATTTGATCTAATGAATTAACACGACATTCTACTATATCCTTCCTAGTTTTAGTATAATACTAATGTTATTTTCATTCTGTTGGATCTACATAGTCTAACTTCATGTTTCTTTCCTATTTTAGACACGTTAGAGAAAAAATACATCCACATGGACCAGGTAACAAGTACCATAAAACCGGCTGTCATGTGTTATGTCTATTTCTTTCCCATTTTATTTCTCTATCTGTTTCTCATCTTCTGCCTACGATTTACTACACCTATTACCATGGTAACAATTTATACTTACTTTCTCACATACACTCTTTAATGAAAGTATAGGTGTTAGATACATTTTCATTAGACACCTCCATTACACACAATTTTATTGTTTACCTTCTGATCTCTTTCACCTTTCACATTATACGTCATACATATTGCAAAATGACATTTATAGTGTCACCATTATCATCATTCCCTTTTTTCCCCACTATATGAGTCCCGTTGCCAAGACAACTCTAATCATCGTACCATTCCCCTTCAGTATTATCTCCATACCCATCTCACGACCATTCCATAGTATACAGATGTAATCACCAACATACATATACACATCTAGATCATACTTATCTTATTAACTTCACTCCCCTTCTGTACCAGCTGCCAGATGGCAATCACTGCGCCACTGACATCACTTCCGCCATTCGACATCGAAGAACTTTATCTTTCAGCATATACATCTTCAGTACACACCTCCTGATCTCTTCACCCTTCACATGACATTCCGTATATAGTGCATAATGACATCCACTATGCCATTATCAGCGTTCCCTTTATCATCTATTACATGAGTCCCGTTGTCATGACAACTAAAATCTTCCTACAATTCTCCGTCAGAGTTCCTTCCAGATCCACCTTACGATCATCCTATAACATATAGATATCATCCCCAGCACATATACACACTACTTTATCATAGCTACCTTATTAATCTCACTCTACTCCTGTATCAGCTGTCAGGCGGCAATCGCTGTGCCACCGACGTCACTTCCGCCATTTCGACATTGAAGCACTTCCGGTGCATCATGTATATACAGAGATGTTACCAATACACTACAGACACACAGGGCAGATCCGGCAGAGATCCCATACCAGTGACATCTACAATAAGGTACAGCTCTTTATGTTCTCTCTTAAGCTTATTCTCGTTCCCTATTCCCTTTTTATTGTCTGTTCTTTCTGTTCTATCGCTTTACTTTCTTCACTCCGTTTTCCTCTTACCAGTATTTTGTGGTGTGGTCTACAGTGAGGATCCTCTCCTCTCTCCACTTCACTAGTGTACATGGTCATTCCTAGTCTAACTATTCCGCCTCCAATGTGATTCTCATATGTTATGCGATAAGTTTCATGTCAAGTACATTTGAATATTGTTGCACTTTTTCTCCTGATACATCATTTTTTATTCTAGTTACTTAGCCTTTATTGTGATTTCCCCATGCAATCAATATACCCACAAAAAATATTTTTTTGTAACCTTGTAATTATGTGATGCTCTATTTTCGATTGTCTACTACCACTTTCTATTGTGGTTGTATTGTTTCTTTTTGCATGGTTCTCTTTGGAGTGCCTTAGGTGATTCATCTTTATACTTCTGTGATACAAGTAAAGATCAGATCATCTATACACCGTGTTCCAAATTATTATGCACATTGGATTTAAGTGTCATAAACATTTAATTATTAGTTTTTCAATTAAACTTATGGATGGTATTGTGTCTTAGGGCTCTTTGGATCATTGTAATCAATCTCAGACACCTGTGATAATTAGTTTGCCAGGTGTGCCCGATCAAAGGAAAACTACTTAAGAAGGACGTTCCACATTATTAAGCAGGCCACAGGTTTCAAGCAATATGGGAAAGAAAAAGGATCTCTCTGCTGCCGAAAAGCGTGAAATAGTGCAATACAGACGGGTTCGTTCAGATAAATGCATAATGAAGGTTTCTGCCAGACAAATTAATAGGATTAAGAGAGCAGCTGCTAAAATGGCATTGGACAGCAGCAAACAGGTATTTGAAGCCGCTGGTGCCTCTGGAGGCCCGTGAACCTCAAGGTGTAGGATCCTCCAGAGGTTTGCAAGTGTGCATAAAGCTATTTTTCGGCCACCCCTAAACAATGCTCACAAGCAGAAACGGTTGCAGTAGGCTCAGAAATACATGAACACAAATTTTCAAACCGTGTTGTTTACTGATGAGTGCCGTGCAACCCTTGATGGTCCAGATGGATGGAGTAGTATATGGTTGGTGAATGGCCACCATGTCCCAACAAGGCTGCGACGTCAGCAAGGAGGTGGCGGAGTCATGTTTTGGGCTGGAATCATGGGGAGAGAGATGGTAGGCCCCTTTAGGGTCCCTGATGGTGTGAAAATGACCTCTGCAAAGTTCGTAAAGTTTATGACTGACCACTTTCTTCCATGGTACAAAAAGAAGAACCGTGCCTTCCGTAGCAAAATTATCTTCATGCATGACAAGGCACCATCTCATGCTGCAAAGAATACCTCTGTGTCATTGGCTGCTATGGACATAAAAGGAGAGAAACTCATGGTGTGGCCCCCATGTTCCCCTGACCTCAACCCTATTGAGAACCTTTGGAGCATCCTCAAGCAAAATATCTATGAGGGTGGGAGGCAGTTCACATCAAAACAGAAGCTCTTGGAGGCTATTCTGAAATCCTGCAAAGATATTCAAGCAGAAACTGTCCAAATACTCACAAATTCAATGGATGCAAGAATTGTGAAGGTGATATCAAAGAAGGGGTCCTATGTTAACATGTAACTTGGCCTGTTAAGTTTTTTTTTTATTGAAAGAGCTTTTGATTTCTGTAATTATGACCTCCTCATGCTGCAAATTCAACAAATGTCCATTTTAGTTCTCTTTACAACCTTTAAAATGTTTTGATCTCTGTTGTGCATAATAATTTGAAACAGTGCATTTTGAGTTTTTTACTATTAAAAAAAAAATCTGTTATCATTAGGAGATTTGTTCAATAAAATTCGCATTATACTCCAACGGTTAATGGCTTGAAGATTATACTGACTGTCATTTGCGTCGACTATTTAGGAAAATCAGCGAAAAATAACATTTGCATAATAATTTGGAACGCGGTGTATATTTTACTTCTATATGTTTATTTTACGGTTATTTCAATTTGTTCATGACGCATTCATATGTTATATTGCCACTTTATTAAAAAATCTTCTCTTTCACCATTTCAGCGACAGTGACAAAGGCAGTGGAACGGCCAAAACGTCCTATTAAGTCGCTCACCACTACAATACTACTATTTTGTTGCAATAAAACCGAAATATTTTTTGCATCTTGATTCCTTTTGTACTTTTGTGAGTGCTCGGGCACAATATATTGGACACTGAAATGGCATATACGTATAGATAATTGCAAATCTCACTCTGCACCATGTGCTGCGCATTACCTTTGATACAATAACTGTGGGGTCAAAATGCTCACTACATCGCTACACAAATGCCTTAAGGGGTGTAGTTTTTAAAATGGTGTCACTTCTTGGGGGGTTTCAACTGTACTGGTACCTCAGGGGTTCTGCATACATGACTTAGCAAGTGAAAAGCTCCAATAGGCAAATGGGGTCCTTCCCTTCTGAGCCCTCCTACGGGCCCAAACTGCAGTTTATCAAACAAATTGGGTATTGCCGCACTCAGGAGAAATTGGGCAACAATATGGGGTATTTTGTTCCATGAGAAAATAAGAAATTTTGAACAAAAATTACATCTTATTGGAAAAAATTTCATTTTTTAAATTTCACAGCCCAATTCAAATACGTGCTGTGAAAAAACTGTGGGGTCAAAATGGTCACAACAAAAAATTAATTAATTCCTTGACGGGTGTAGTTTCCAAAATGGGGTCACTTCTGGTGGGTTTCCATTGCTCTGATACCTCTAGGGCTCTGCAAATGCGACATGGCACCCGAAAACCAATCCAGCAAAATCTGCACTCCAAAGAACACGAAGTGCTCCTTCCCTTCTGAGCCCTCGCATGGGTCCAAACGGCAGTTTATCACCACAAATGAGGTATTGCCGTACTCAGGAGAAATTAGGCAACAAAATGGGGTATTTTGTTCCTTGTGAAAATAAGAAATTTTGATCAAAAATTAAATCTTATTGAAAAAAACATAATTTTTTTAAATTTCACAGCCCAATTCAAATACGTGCTATGAAAAAACTGTGGGGTCCAAATTGTCACAATAACCATAAATTAATTCCTTGAGGGGTTAAGTTTCCAAAATGGGGTCACGTTTGGGGGATTCCTAATGTTTTGGCATGACAAGACCTCTTCAAACCTGACATGCAACCTAAAATATATATAAAAAAAAAAAAAAGAGGCCCAAAATGCACTAGGTGCTTTTTTGCTTCTGAAGCCTGTGTTTTAGTCCACGAGCACACTAGAGCCGCATGTGGGACATTTATAAAAACGGCAGAATTTGGAAAATACATATTAGTAGTGTTTCTCTGGTAAAAAACTTCTGTGTTACAGAAAAAAAAATTGAATAAAATGTAATTTCTGCAAAAAACATTAAATTTGCAAATTTCACCCCCACTTTGCTTTAATTCCCGACTGTAGAAAAAGACCCCACCTAGAGCTCCACCCCGCTTACCAAATGGTGCATGATCTCCGAGAAGTCAACAAACAGATAGTGATTGACACACCAATAATTCCAAATCCACACACATTACTTAACCAAATACCCCAGAATGCCACGTGTTTTATAGTGATTGACTTGGCTAATGCATTCTTTTCGGTGCCAATACACGAGGACAGACAAATGCTAATTGCATTGACTCATGAGGACAAGCAGTATTGCTGGACTAAGTTTCCACAAGGGGGAGCTACATCGCCCTTCACTTTTTCTGAAGCTATGGCTCCAGTTCTCCCGTCCTGGCACCCAGAGGACTTGAACACTCAGTTACTGCAATATGTGGATGATTTGCTACTATGTGAAGTGGACAGGGACACTTGTCTAAAGGAGACACGATCACTACTCCTCTTTCTCTTCCCAGATGAAGCATATAACACCTGAGAGGAAGGAGGCACTTGCGAAGGTAAACCCATAGACTACGGTTAGGGAATAGCGTACTTTCCTAGGCTTGATGGGATACTGCCGCGAGTGGATTTACGAATTACGAATACCTTGTGATGCGCTTTGGACTGTGTAACGCTCCAGCTGTGTTCCAGGAGTTTGTAAATTACATTTTCAGCGATCTACTGCATGTCTGTGTGGTGGTCTATCTGGACGACATCATGATTTACTCACCTGATTTGATGACACATCGGAAGCATGTTCGCCAAGTTCTGTTGCGGTTAAGGGAGAATCGCCTATATGCTAAAATTGTGAAATGTGTGTTCGAGAGAGACTCTCTGCTCTTCCTGGGTTACATTGTCTCTAACAGTGGCCTCAAGATGGACCCAGAGAGGGTGAGATCCATCTTAGAGTGGCCACGTCCACAGGGTCTTCGTTCCATACAAAGATTTCTGGAATTCACAAACTTTAATCAGCAATTTATCCCAAACTTCTCATCTCTGACTGCCCCAATCTTGGCCCTTACCAAGAGGGTGGGGAATGCCAGGGTTTGGCCCCCGGAGGCAGAATCAGCATTTACTAAGCTCAAGAGCTCTTTCACCTCAGCATCTGTTCTCCATCACCCTGATGCTTATCGGCAGTTATTTCTGGAAGTGGATGCATTTTCCGTTGGTGCTGGAACACTACTTTGTCAAAAAACTCTAGGGCCAAGATGGTGGCCTGTGGCTTCTTCTCTAAGTTATTCTCTATGGCAGAACACAACTATTCCATCGGAGATCAGGAGTTGCTGGCCGTCAAGTTGGCATTAGGGGAATGTAGACACTTTCTGGAGGGCACGGTTCACCCTATTATCATTTATACTGACCACAAGAACCTTACGTACTTACAGTCAGCCCAACGACTAAATCCTCACCAAGCCAGGTGGTCGTTGTTCTTTGCTAGATTTCAATTGTTTCTCCACTTCCGTCCTGCTGATAAGAATATGAAGGCTGATGTCCTGTCTCAATCATTTGAGACTAACAACTCTGAGGAAATTCCTCAATATTTTATAGATCCGTCTATGATTATTGTCGCTAGCCTGTTGCAGATTAGAGACATTCCTCTTGGAAAGACTTTTGTCTGCCTTGCAGACAGGAAGAGAATTCTCTGCTGGGGACACAGCTCCAAACTGGCGGGGCACTCACGTGTTCGAAAGACTCAGGACTTCATGGCTCGTCAGTACTGGTGGCCCACGTCATGGCTCGTCAGTACTGGTGGCCCATGCTGCCTAAGGATGCTGCGGACTATGTCTCTTCATGTACTAACTGTGCCTCAACCAAGTCTACCCGCTCCAAACCTACTGGTCTGCTCCTACTCCTGCCTGCTCCTGATGCTACTTGGCAGCATATCGCTATGGACTTTATTACAGACCTTCCCCCCCTCAGCTGGATGTACTACAGTCTGGGTAGTAGTGGATCGTTTCCCTAAAACGGCACACTTTATTCCGTTGACTGGCCTTCCGTCTGCTCCTCGCCTGGCAAATCTGTTCATTCTACACATCTTCCGTCTGCACGGACTTCCTTTGCATATTGTCTCGGATCGGGGTACGTCCAAGTTGGAGAGCCCTGTGCAACCTGCTAGATGTTAAGCTGGACTTCTCTTCCTTCTATCACCCACAGTCCAATGGTCAAGTGGAGAGGACCAATCAAATTTTGGAGGAATATCTCCGTCATTTCGTTTCCGTCCATTATGACAATTGGGTACAACTTCTGCCTTGGGCGGAATTCTCGTACAACAATCACACAAGTGAATCTCCTGCCTTGTCCTCTTTCTACATTGTGTACAGCCAGCATCCTCGATTCCCTCTTCCTGTGCCAGAAATGACTCAAGTACCAGCAGCAAATTCCTCATTTGGGACTTTTATTCATATCTGGCAGCAAACGAAGTCTGCGATCCTCCAGGCAGTGGACCGCATGAAAAAGCATGCCGATAAGAGAAGAAAAGTTCCTCCTCAGTTCTCTCCTGTAATCAAGGTCTGGCTGTCCTCAAGGAACATTTATTTGAAGGTGCCCTCATACAAATTTGTTCCCAGGTTCCTTGGACCCTTTGAGATCCTACAACAAATAAACCCTGTCTCCTATAAGCTTCGGCTGCCCCCTACCCTCAGAATCCCCAACTCCTTTCATGTGTCCCTCCTGAAACCTGTGGTCCTGAACCACTACAGTAAAACTCGTAGTCCTACAGTTACTCCCAGCGATTCATCTGATGTGTTTGAGGTAAAGGAGATCTTGGACTGCGAGAGGGTAGGTGGAAGGACTTTCTATTTGGTGGACTGGAGAGGGTTCAGTCCTGAGGAGAGGTCCTGGGAACCAGAAGAGAACCTTAATGCCCCTACACTCTCCCGCTCTGGATTCAAGAGGTGGCGTAAGGGGGGGTACTGTAATGGCCACAGTCGCGAACCGCCGCCTTCCCTTACCTATGGACGGCCGCAACTGCAGACCTTCCTCCTCTGGCCGACATCTCCTTCCCGGGAGACGTCAGCACATCCAGCCGTTGTGTCCTGCAATGGCTGCGAGGGGGCGTGCGCGCTGGTTTTCGGCCTTGATAGGCCAGCGTGCGCATATATAATTATTTCCCAGATCGTCCGGGACTATAAAAAGGGCCCTGCCCTTTCACTACTTGCCTGAGCGTTGTTCTTTTCCCATGTGCAAATGGTCCCTTAGTGTTATCCTGCTCCCAGTCTTCCCGTGCCCTGTATCCTGTACTGTGTTTTGTTCCTGAGCCTGTCTAGTATTGGAGACGTGTTGTGCCGCCTGCGGTTATACACCACGTCTGGTGTCATCTGCCATCCCTGGTATCATCCGCCACGTCTGGCGCAACCTGCCACACTTGCTGGTATACAGGTCTGGTGTCATCTGCCACTCCTGGTACCATCCGTCACATCTGGCGCAACCTGCCACATCTAGCCCCATTCGTGCCAGAGCCCCCGAGTTTGTACTGACTGTGACTTGGCCAGCAGCCTAGTGAGTCCACATACCCCTAGATCGTGACAACCACATTGTTTACAAATGCCTACGCAGATTTAAAATATGAACCGGACCCCTCATAGGGACCCAAGGGCAAGTCACCAAACTCAGACAACACCACCTAGTTTATAATCTACGTTCAAGCCATTAGGTTTAAGTGTTTTCAGTCGATAGAGCCATTCTAACTCTTTCTGTTTGAGTAAACGTATCCTATCCCCTCCTCTTCTTAGGGGATATCTTATCTATTACACGGAATCGTAATTGTTTCTCTGTATGTTTAAGTTCTGAGAAATGTTTCGAGACTGGTAAATCCAATCGTTTACATTGTATTGTATAACGATGTTAGTTAATACGTTTTATAAATCCAACATAGTTTCCCCCACATACAACAGGTCACAAGGGCACTGCAATAGCTATATTACAAATTCTGTATTACATGTCAGATAGTGATTGATCCTAAAGACCTCTTTCATTTTTGGATGTAAAAAGAACTCAACTTCAAACATGGATAGCATCCCTTCTTTACTGGGGCAATATATGTCTGGGATATTCCCCTTTTTGAACCTGAATCTGATCTAACAAGTTTGTCTCTTAAATTGTGAGGTCGACGATATGAAAACAGAGGTGGATTTTTTCATTCTGGTACATTCCGTAGACATCCCCCCCAACATGGGCCAATATCTACATATAATTAAAGAGATAGGTTGACTAAGTTCACTAAAGGTAGACACAAAAAGTATCCTTTTAACATCATTATTTTTCCTCAACAGGCTCTGTAGAAGATCTGCTTGTCCTAGATTCTACACTTTTTTGCAATGTTCTGGTATTACTGAGACAGGGTATCCCCTATCTCCGAATCTCTGTGAAAGAACATTAAATTTATCATCCAATAGCTCATCCCTATTGACTATTTTTTTTAACTCTGAGAAATTGACTAAGGAAGAGATCTAACCATCTATCGAGGGTGGTTACTCTCAAATTTTAGAAGAATATTCTTGTCTGTCGGTTTTGTGAACAAATTTGTAATAAGGGTCCGATCCATGAGTCTGACTTCCACATCCAAGAAGTTTAACACTTCACCAGAATGTAGCACTGTAAATCCAAGATCAGGATCAATATTATTCAGAAAGGCATGGAAATCCTTCAACTCCCCTAGCTCCCCCTTCCATATCAAAAAAATATCATCAATGTATCTCCACCACTTCAGAACCTGTCCGAAGTGGAGGGATACATAGATATGATCTGCTTCCAATATACTCAATATACTCTATTCTCAATATACGGACAATAGAGCAAGGAGATCAAGAAGATATCCTTGAACATGATTGCTATGAATGAATGAAAATAGAGATGTACTTGAATCTCTCATACCCAATGCTGATCTAGGACCGTTTGTAGATGGGTCCTGATATTATCAAGATGGGAAATCATACACCGGGTATGTCATAGTTACCCTCCATGAGATAATTAAAGTGAAACTAAACGTTTGACAAACTCCTGACATGTCATAGTGACATTTCAGAAGTTTTCATCGGTGGGGGCCCGAGCACTGAGACCCCTACCAATCGCTAAAATGAAGAGGCAGAAGTGCTCGAGTGAGCGCTCAGCCACTTTGTTTCTGTTCAGCTTTTTCCAGAAATCCGATGAATCGGCGTACGTGCTCATAGAGACTTTCTATTGAACCCGTACTCCGATAAATTGATTTCCGGATAAAGCCGAACAGAAACGAAATGACTGAGCGCTCACACGGCTGCTTCGTTTTAGCAATTGGTGAGGGTCTCAGTGCTCGAACCCCCACCAATCAAAACTTCTGACATGTCACTATGACGTTTAATTACCCTTTAAGGCAAGATGCACTTCCTCCCAGTATGTCAGTTTAAGAGGCGGAGCTGAAAGCACTCAGTGAGGCTTAATAATTGCTGAGGATCAGACAACGAACATTTTCACTGATTCCAGGTATGCATTTGGCATTGCATATGACTACAGTACCATTTGGCGCAGGGAAGCCAATTAAGAATGCAAATATGGTAGCCTATCTCTTCAGAGCACTTGGGCTGCCTACCCAGGGGGCAAGGTGCAAGCACATACCAAGGAGCAGACACGTGAAGCAGAAGGAAATCGAAGGACAGATGCCGCTGCTATGGCAGCCGCGTTGCTCCCCTTCAACGTAATGATGTATGTTGTGAAAGCCTTGTCAAAGGCATGGGAGGTGGATTTGGATCAACTAGGTAAGTTTCAGAACCAAGTCTCCAACAAGGAGAAAGAAGAATGGACAACTAAGGGTGCACAGTTAGGTGAGAATGGGCTATGGGCTGTAAGTACTAAACTGTGCCTGCCAAAGGTATTATACCCTATGACTTGTGCCCTTTCACACAAAACCACTCACTAGTCAAAGGAGGCAATGGTAATTAAGCACTGGGTAGCCCTGGGATTCAACAATACTGCCAAGTTTGTCCAGGGGTGTGTTGTCTATGCTTGCCATAATGAAGGAATAACTGTGAAGGTGCCACAAAGACGCACCCCCAGGCCATTATACCCGTTCCAGAGACTGCAG
Source organism: Rhinoderma darwinii (assembly GCF_050947455.1). Classification (NCBI taxonomy): domain Eukaryota; kingdom Metazoa; phylum Chordata; class Amphibia; order Anura; family Rhinodermatidae; genus Rhinoderma; species Rhinoderma darwinii. The sequence goes on along the minus strand of NC_134693.1, from coordinate 72,118,569 downwards.
ATTGATTTTATACAATTGCCAAATGGGGGTACCTATGTGTATGTGTTGGTATCCTTTGATCTTTTCTCTGGATGGCCTGAGGCATGGCCTACTACCAAAGCCTCAGCGAAAACCATAGCAAAAAATCGAATGTCAAAAGTGAGTTTATAGAAAGTGACAGAGTTACACACTTTACCGGAGAACTACTTGAAGAAATAATGACAGCCTTAGGGATCACACAAACATTCCATACACCATACCACCCACAAAGAAGTGGCAGGGTTGAGAGATTAAATGGAACATTAAAGCAGAAAATTCAGAAAACAATGACAGAGATGAGAAGACCATGGACAGTGTCTCCTACTTGCACTGTACTAAGTTAGAACTACATCCAATAGAAAGATTACACTTAGCACTTATGAAGTGTTGTTTGTTGGACCACCGAAGACAGGATTATACTTTCCACAGCAGTTGCAGAATTTACATGCAGATTTGACTACGTATGTGGGTGAATTACAAAAGAATTTACAACAGGTGCATCACCCTGTTTTCAGTTCTATTTCAAATCCAGAGTGCATGACAGGTACCCATTTTATTGAGCCTGGAGACTGGGTGATGATTAAGAGGCACGTCAGGAAAGCACTAGGACCCAGATTTGACGGTCCTTACCAAGTCCAGCTTATCACACCTATGTCTGTAAAGGTGGAAGGCAAGACCTACGTGGATCCACGCATCTCACTGTAAAAGATTTCTGAAAAAGCCTCTCAGTGAACAAACATAGTGAAGTTCAGTATATGGCTGTAACATCTATGGCCATGGACTAAACACCCCTCGACGGCCGCAGCCATAGACTTGTGAGCGCTGGTCCGCATCTCCTCCACAGGAGATGCCAGCGCTCACTTCTGCTCCACTCTGCTGTGTCCTATAGGGTGTGCGTGCAAGCTCGCGCCCGGCCTTAAAGGGCCAGTGTGCGTACATGTTAAACATCACTAATTAGCCCATGATCACCCTAGACTATAAGAAGGGCTCTGCCCTTTTACTCCTTGCCTGAACGTTGTTTGCATTCCTCTGTTAGTCCTGCAAATGGTCCCTTAGTCGTATCCTGTTCCCGTGCCCTGCTACCTGTATCCCGTGCTGTATTTGTTCCTGTGCCATCTCTAGTGTTGGGGTCGTGTTGCGCCGTCTACTACGCCTGCTGACTTACACCATGTCTGGTGTCAACTGCCACGTTTTGCATCACCTGCCACCAAGGTCCCATCTGTGCCAAAGCCGTAGCTACTGCCTGGACCATTACAGGTACCCTTGTGCTCTGACTTTATATTGACTTGGTACACTGTTTGGCCAGCTGCTACCCTGCTATATTGGTGCGGCCTGGTGGGTCCACATACCCACAGATCATGACAGTACACTCAGGCCATGTACCCCGCTGGTCAAACCAAGACCACCACGACGTCACAAGCGATGCGGGCGGATATGCTAGACCTCCGGTCACGACAGGACTAACTCATCCAGGCGGTAAACATTTTTGCACGTCGGCTGTATACACAAGCTGCAGCCCTCCCGGCACCTGCCCCTATTGCTCCTGGTTTTCCTCCTATTACACCTCCTGGCAGTACAGATTCTCCATTCTCTCTGCCACTGCCTTCCCGTTACGACAGAGACGCGAAGACCTGCAGGGGATTTCTGAACCAGTGTCAGATCCCCTTCAGTCTACATGCCGGTGCATTTACTTCCGATGGCACAAGGATCGCATTCATAGCCCCTCTCCTTACTGACAAGGCCCCCAAGAACCCCATCTGGAAACGTCAGGGAGCAGAGACCCGTGACCTACAGTGTTTCCTCTGGACTTTCCACCCTATATTTGAGGAACCCGAGTGAGCCTCTTCAGCGGCTGCATCCCTGCTGACCCTTCGCCAACGAGACACCTCCGCGGGCGCGTACACCACTCAGTTCCATACCCTAGTGGCAGAGCTGTTCTCGAACAACAAAGCCTTAGTGGCTACATTCTGGAAAGGTCTTTCCTCCGATATTAAAGATGAGATTGCCGCTCAAGATCTGCCCTTAACCCTAGATGACCTCATTCTTCTAGCCACCCGGATTGACATGAGGATTCAGGAACGGTCTCAAGAGATTCACCGGGTCAGGAGATTGCTCAGGCTGGCTCCTACATTCCAGCAACCCCTGCTGCCCTCATCAGCTGTTCCGCCAGATGAGCATACGCAAATAGACCATCTCAAATTGTCTGTCCAGGAGAAACAGTCTGTGTCCCCAAAAAACCCTGTCAAGCCAGGTGGTCGCTGTTCTTCACCCATTTCCAATTTGTGCTCCACTACCGTCCCGCTGACAAAAATGTGAAGGCCGATGACATGTCCAGGTCGTTTGAAACCGAGGACACTGTGGAGTCCCCTCAAAATATCATAGACCCTTTCTGCATTGTCACTGCTAATCCTTTGCAAGTTAGAGACATCCGTCTGGGGAGGACTTTTGTTCGGTTGGCAGACAGGAGAATTCTCCACTGGGGCACAGCTCCAAACTGGCTGGGCACGCTGGTGTTCACAAGACTCGAGACCTGATAACTCATCATTTCTGGTGGCCCACGCTGCCCAAAGATATTGTGGACTTTGTCTCTTCCTGTACTGTGCGTGCTTTCAACAAGGTTGCTCACTCCAAACCTGCCGGTCTGCTCCAACCTCTGCCTGTGCCCAATGTCCCTTGGCAGCACATTGCAATAGACTTTGTCACAGACCTTCCCCCCTCAGCAGGATACAATAATGTCTGGGTGGATCAATTTTCGAAGATGGCACATTTTGTCCCGCTGACGGGCCTACCTTCTGCACCTCGGCAAAGCACTTTATTCAGAACATCTTCCGCTTGCATGGCTCGCCCTTTCACATCGTGTCCGATCAGGGGGTTCAATTCACCTCAAAATTTTGGAGAGCCCTCTGTAAACTCCTGGATGTGAGATTGGACTTTTCCTCAGCCTATCACCCCAGTCCAATGGTCAAGTCGAGAGGATTAACCAGATCATTGAGAATTATCTCAGCCACTTCATCTCCATGTGTCACAATCTGAGGGTATGTGGACCCACAGGGCCGCACCGCCGTAGTGGGAAGGCAGCTGGCCAAACAACAGAGTACCCAATCAATACAAAGTCCAGCACAAGGGTACCTGAATAGTCCAGACAGTCACAGTGGCTAGGCACAGATGGAACTTCAGACGGCAGAGGATGCCACATGTGGCGGAGGTTATCAGGCGTGGCAGATGACACCAGACGTGGTGCACGATAGCAGGCGTGACCGATGATAGAACACGACTCCAATACTCGATAGGGCTGGGAACCAACACAGCACAGGATAAAGGAATAGGTAGTAGGGCACAGGAACACTTGGAAAAAGAAGAACACTGAGGGACCATTTGCTAAGACTAACATGGGAATTACAGAAAACGCTCAGGCAGGAAGTGAAAGAGGACGACATCTTTTATAGTCCATAGTAATTAGGGCTAAATTGTAATATAATTCATGTGCGGGACACAGCCGAGCTGAGCCAAGCTGAGCGGAAGTGAGTGCTGGCGTCTCCTAAGAAGGAGATGCCGGCCGCCAATGGGTGAGTAGGAATGGCGGTCCGCGGCCGTGGGCACTACACCATGCAGCAGGATGACTGGGTACAGCTTCTCCCATGGGCCGAATTCTCGTATAACAACCACACAAGTGAGTCCACCACTTCCACACCATTCTACATTGTCTATGGTCAACATCCGAGAATCCCTCTTCCTGTGTCGGCTACATCTCAGGTACCCGCAGCTGACTCTGCATTTGGGGACTTTCTGCAAATCTGGCAACAGACCCGGTTCTCTAGTCTGCGGGCAGTCGATCGCATGAAGCAAAAGGCAGATATAAGAAGAAGAGAGCCGCCTCAGTATCTTCCGGGTACCAAAGTCTGGCTGTCCTCTAGGAATATCCATCTGAAGGTGTCTTCATACAAATTTGTTCACAGGTTTTTCGGACCTTTTGAGATCCTGCAACAGATTAATCCTATGTCCTATAAGCTTCGGCGGCCTCCAATTCCCAAATCCTTTCATGTGTCCCTCCCGAAGCCTGTAATCCTGAACCGCTACACTAAAACTCCTAGCCCTGCAGTTGCTCCCAGCAGTTCTTCCGATGTGTTTGCGGTAAAGGAGATGCTGGACTTCAAGAAATTAGGAAGGACTTTTAATTTGGTGGATTGGAAGGTAATTTGATCCAGAGTTGAGGTCCTTGGAGCCGGAAGAGAACCGCAATGCCCCTACCCTCATTAATAAGTTCCTCTCTCGCTCTGGTCCCAAGAGGAGGGGGCGTAAGAGGGGGGATACTGTAACATCCACGGCCGCGGACCGTCAGGATTACTCACTATTCGACGGTCCAGCCATGGACTTGTGAGCGCTGGTCCGCATTTCCTCACCAGGAGAAGCTTGCGCTCACTTCCGCTCCGCTCTGCTGTGTTCCATAGGGTGCGCACACATCTTAAACATCACTAAGTAGTCCATGATCACCCGGGGCTATAAGAAGAGCTCTGCCCTTTTACTCCTTGCCTGAGCGTGGTTTGTATTTCTGTTAGTCTTGCAAATGGTCCCTTAGTCGTATCCTGTTCCCTGTGTTCCCGTGCCCAGCTACCTGTATCCTGTGCTGTATTTGTTCCTGTGCCATCTCTAGTGTTGGGGTCGTGTTGTGCCGTCTACTACGCCTGCTGACTTACACCACGTCTGGTGTCATCTGCCACGTTTTGCATAACCTGCCACCAAGGTCCTATCTGTGCATAAGCCGTTGCTACTGTCTGCACTATTACAGGTACCCTTGTGCTCTGACTTTATATGGACTTGGTACACTGTTGTTTGGCCAGCTGCTACAGCGGTGCGTCCTAGTGGGTCCACATACCCACAGATCGTGACAATGGCTTTCTATTATTGGTTTTTGCTTTCTACACACACATTTATATGCACCAGGATATATTTTAATAAATGTGACAAATAGTGGTAGAGGCACATGGGGTTGGATAAATTCTTCCACATGACCGAACTCAAGACAATTTTACATGTTCAGCCAATTCCCGCTGCATAGTAGTTAATCTTACTGTAACAGGGATAAAGGCCTTATGGATATCGGTAGAAAAAGGATTCCCGATTCCAGGAAGGATTTTGATAGAGCACAAATGGAACTTTATTCAAGTGACACTACACAATGAAACTAAGATGACATGATGCATTTTTGACAACGCCCATTTATCAACGTGAGGGACACAGAGAATGATAGGTTTATAACTAGTTGATAGATGCCAAAATAGTAGTAATGATTATAACAACATAATAGCTGTTCTTGTGGATAAAACTTTATGGTGTCAGAATGATTCCACAATCACAAAGCGTGGTGCCTGTGGAGAATACATCACAATCCTAAATACTAAACCAAAGGTCAATATTGATAATATAGTTAAAGTGCCCTCTGCCTGTATAGATACAGAAAACCAATTACAAAATAATATAATTACCTTTAACATTACATTCCCTGAAACTAGAAAACGTAGAATCAAAAGATCCTGGTATGACACTTTGTTAGGAGGAGCAGGAACAGAATTAGGCCTTTTGAATGGTATAGATATAGAATCATTAAATGGAAAACTTGGTGGATTTGGCAAAGATGTATCCCCAGCTATGCACGTACAAGTAGGTTGGTTTCCTACCACCTTTATCCCCCAGAGGCAGTCATTAAATTAGGATAAGGAATTTTTACATTTGTTCAATGATTCAGAATTTATAGCATTAAAGATTTCTCCAAACGTCACAAAATTGGACTACCTGTAGTGTAAAAAGGAGAAAAAGGCAAAAAAACCCCGGCGCCACTTGGTGTGGATCAAAGAAGGTGGAGGTGAGAAAAAGGAAGATAATAAATGCTCACCGTGAGGTTAGGAGAGTTGAATTTGAAGTGGTCCACAAGATAGCTGCTGCCAGATCCGGGCCGGTTACCGAGGTGACCGCTTGGGTATGCTGAATGTGCGGAGGAAAAATAAGGATCTGTATTGGCGCTGCTGAGTGGTGAAGATAGGATAAATCCAGAAGTCGGGTAAAGTAAAATTATTGGTATTTATTGCTATGCAACGCGTTTCAACGCCGAACTGGCGTTTTCGTCAGGCATGGGGAACACAGAAGAAAGGGGACATGTATATATACACACAGAAGGGATCATCTGATTGGAGCCCATTCAGACTGGGCAAAAAAACCGCCAAAAACTCAAGGAGGTCAGAGTTCAAACGGTGCAGTCAATTACAAAGACATTTCATAGTAATTTACACAATAAAACACATTTAAAAACCATAGGAAGGTAAAAAGTGAGTTGTCACTGTAGGGAACTCTCAGTTTATTCATAAATAAAAGATGTGTGTAAAATATCGGGTGATACGTAAGGGGCGGCAATGCATAGTAAACTGATGATATTGGAAGGGAAATAAAGGGTGAACAAGTGCTGTATGTTTTGTTTTAGGTGGTTTGTTAATTTCTTTATTTATTTCTTATATTTGTATAACTAAGAAAAGTTACGTGTGCAGATTAGGTTTGTGACCGGTTGTCACGGAGACCACCTACGCTACGGTGGCCGATGCGGTCCAAAACGAGATGGAACGCACGGTGAACCGCAAAACGCCAGAGGGGGCCGGTCCATGCAGCACGAACAGTGGGACAGGAGAAGAGAATGTATTGCCGAAAAGGGATAGGTAGATATTGAAACATAATGTGAGCAAAGAGATCTAATGCTTCCAATGACACAGTGTAACGGTAGTTTGTTTCAATGATTGTTTAAATCATTAGAATTGGTTTACGTCTCTTGTGACAAATGGAGGGTAAGGGGGGGGGAGGGGGGAGAGGGGAGGGTGGTGGGGGTTTTGAGGGGGGGTGGGTGTGAAGTTGGCATAGATGCGTGTTATTGGGGGCAATGTCTAAAAGGGTGATATTTTGGCCTGAATGAACAATGCATAACATATATATTATATTAATAATAATTTATATTAATATTAACTCTTATGATTGCTGCGAGGGGAAGACGCCCTAACAGCAAAAGTTGGTACCTTGTGGGTGGGAAATACGGCAAAAAAATTTGTGTCGGGTCTCATAGATACAAATTTGGATCGTTGTACTGTACTGTATTTTAGAGAGGTCCATGGGTATCCCGAGGTTTGTCTAAGGGATATTTGAGAATTAGTCTAAAGATGACTCTGTGATGTCGTTTAGACCAAGTGGGTGTAGAGTGTTCATTTTAAAAATCCAGAAATTTTCTCTTTGTTTTAGTTTGTTAAATCTGTTTGGGACGTCAGGGTGAATGTGTTCAATGGGTGTTATTGTAATTTTATTGGCCTGGCATTCATGTGTCTGGGAAAAGTGACGAGATACACTATGTTTGAGGTACCCAGTGTTGATGTTGAAACGGTGATTATTGACTCGGGTTCTTAGGCATTGGGTGGTTCTACCAATATACTGTAGTTGGCACGGGCATTCTAAGAATTTACCTCTTAGAATGCCCGTCCCAAACAGATTTAACAAACTAAAACAAAGAGAAAATTTCTGGATTTTTAAAATGAACACTCTACACCCACTTGGTCTAAACGACATCACAGAGTCATCTTTAGACTAATTCTCAAATATCCCTTAGACAAACCTCGGGATACCCATGGACCTCTCTAAAATACAGTACAGTACAACGATCCAAATTTGTATCTATGAGACCCGACACAAATTTTTTTGCCGTATTTCCCACCCACAAGGTACCAACTTTTGCTGTTAGGGCGTCTTCCCCTCGCAGCAATCATAAGAGTTAATATTAATATAAATTATTATTAATATAATATATATGTTATGCATTGTTCATTCAGGCCAAAATATCACCCTTTTAGACATTGCCCCCAATAACACGCATCTATGCCAACTTCACACCCACCCCCCCTCAAAACCCCCACCACCCTCCCCTCTCCCCCCTCCCCCCCCTTACCCTCCATTTGTCACAAGAGACGTAAACCAATTCTAATGATTTAAACAATCATTGAAACAAACTACCGTTACACTGTGTCATTGGAAGCATTAGATCTCTTTGCTCACATTATGTTTCAATATCTACCTATCCCTTTTCGGCAATACATTCTCTTCTCCTGTCCCACTGTTCGTGCTGCATGGACCGGCCCCCTCTGGCGTTTTGCGGTTCACCGTGCGTTCCATCTCGTTTTGGACCGCATCGGCCACCGTAGCGTAGGTGGTCTCCGTGACAACCGGTCACAAACCTAATCTGCACACGTAACTTTTCTTAGTTATACAAATATAAGAAATAAATAAAGAAATTAACAAACCACCTAAAACAAAACATACAGCACTTGTTCACCCTTTATTTCCCTTCCAATATCATCAGTTTACTATGCATTGCCGCCCCTTACGTATCACCCGATATTTTACACACATCTTTTATTTATGAATAAACTGAGAGTTCCCTACAGTGACAACTCACTTTTTACCTTCCTATGGTTTTTAAATGTGTTTTATTGTGTAAATTACTATGAAATGTCTTTGTAATTGACTGCACCGTTTGAACTCTGACCTCCTTGAGTTTTTGGCGGTTTTTTTGCCCAGTCTGAATGGGCTCCAATCAGATGATCCCTTCTGTGTGTATATATACATGTCCCCTTTCTTCTGTGTTCCCCATGCCTGACGAAAACGCCAGTTCGGCGTTGAAACGCGTTGCATAGCAATAAATACCAATAATTTTACTTTACCCGACTTCTGGATTTATCCTATCTTCACCACTCAGCAGCGCCAATACAGATCCTTATTTTTCCTCCGCACATTCTGTAGTGTAAAAGCAATGGATGATGCAGAAGAATAATGCACAAGTTAGTCTTATGATTAACAATGAACAGGTATGGAGGAAAATATTTGGTTCCTACATACATGTTAATATTTGGGTCTTGCTACATCCTGATTCAATATAATGCACAGATTCTTGGTGTGCAGGACAGGCCGTATATTTCAATGTAAATTTGTTGTGTTACCAGTAGTTTTTGGCCCACCAGTACATGAACCCGAGTATTAACCCTTTCACGCCGCAGCCCTTTTTCAGATTTTCATTTTCGTTTTTCCCTCCCCACATTACAGAAGCCATAACGTCTTTATTTTTCCGTCTATATAGTACTACGAGGGCTTGATTTTTGCGGGACAAGTTGTAGTTTTTCGTAGCACCATTTATATTGCCGTATAATGTACTAGGAAACGGGAAAAAAATTATTTGCGGGGTAGAAAATGAAAAAAACAGCGATTCCGCCATGGTTTTTTGCGCGCCATTTTTACGGAATTCACTGTACAATTAAAACAACATATTCATTTTATTCTATGGGTCAATACGATTACGCCGATACCAAATATGTGTAGGTTTTTCTATATTTTACTACTTTTACAAGTAAAAACCTAAGTGTAAAAAAGAAAATTTATTTTGTATCGCCAAATTCCGAGAGCCGTAACGTCCTTATTTTTCCGTCGATTAAGTGGTATAAGGGATTATTTTTTGCGGGATAAGCTGTAGTTTTTAATAATACCATTTTGGTGTAAATGTGACGGTTTGATCACTTTTTATTTCATTTTTTGTGGGAGATTAGGTGAACAAAAAATAGAGATTCTAGCGTTTACAATTTTTTTTTTTTTACGGCGTTCACCGTGCGGGTTAAATAATCATATATTGTGATAGTTCAGACTTTTACGGACGCGGCGATACCAATTATGTTTATTTATTTAATTTTTTACTATGCTCTAGGGGGAAAATGGGAAAAGGGGGGTATTTGAACTTTTAATATTTTATTTTTTTTTACACAAAAAAAAACTACTTTATTTAACTCATTTTTACATTTTTTATTAGTCCCCCTAGGGGACTTCAACCAGCGATCGTTAGATCGCTTGCACGATATACTGCAATACTAATGTATTGCAGTATATCGTGATTCTGACAGTCTCCTATGAAGCCCTGCCGGAGGCAGAGATTCATAGGAGTACTAAGATGGCGGACCTGGGGGACTTCGTCAGACCCCCAGGCAGCCGTGTGAACCAACGGCTCCCCCCGATCTCGCCGCGGTGGGGCCGTTGAGAAGTTACAGGGGGTCGCCCCCCTGTTTTTAGTAATTTAAATGCTGCGATCTCTATTGAACGCGGCATTTAACGGGTTAAACAAGCGGGATCGCGCTAAAGCGCGATCCCACTCGTAACCCGGAAGTGTCGGCTGTAACACACAGCCGACACACTCGCTCTATGGAGCGGACTCAGCCCGTGAGCCCGCTCCATATTACCCCACCCGGCGTGCGCTGTATATATACGGCGGATGTCGGGAAGGGGTTGCCTAAGTTTCATGGCACCCACGTAGGTGTAAACAACATGTCCTATGATCTTTCCTTATGTTCAAAAACATCAGCCATGTTTATTGCAACACACATAACAGGATCATAGAGGGAAAGGATAGGTTAGTACTGTTTTTTTTCTTAATTTATCTCATTTGCAGTCATTGAAAAAAAAGGTCAGAACCCTGGATAACCCTTTTAAATATTTACTAAACGCTCTCAAATGTAGATTGATAAGATATAGCCATGTATGTAATTTGGTGTCTGTATCTCGCTTCAAGAAGTACAGATTAAGAGATAATGGGTTACTGGAACACGATCAATATCATTAACTTGCTAAGTCCCTGCTTAAAAAACCTCTTCAAGTGCCAGGGGGCATATATAGAGGCTATTCCCCCTCTGTGTACCACTCTATCATGGGGTATGCTTCTCTGCAGGCCTGACTACTTGGAAAAAGGAATAGTCCTGTTTCTATGTAGTCAGGCTGTAGGCATTATTCTATGTATCCTGATTCATGTAATATACTTAACCTGCCGCGCTCCTTCCCTGCTGGACTGAGTGTAGTGGTGAGGCTGGTGGGGACATCGGTCAGCACATATGCCAAGAAGACGGCCTTCCAACCAGTCAGTGTGTGCATCTATTCAACCAATTAGAGCTTTGTTTTCCTAGCGTCCTGACCTCTGTGACAGGAATTAGTTAATCTAACCTGGCAGCAATATTACCCACGTTGCTGGATTTTACCCACTGCCATATAGACTATATTTTGTTACTGAATTCTGTGACTCCTTCCATTTTTTTTAAGCCAGACTACATTTCATAATCTACGATCTGACATGTAATTGCATGGTCAAGTAAACTGCGCCTTTTATCACTAGTTGGATTTAGCCAGTCTTAGAAAATATGTGATTGTTCTAAAAAATCGATATGGCGATTTGTTTGGGGGAATCTCTGCTGCTCAGGCATGTGATTATTTTAACTATAAGAGGTAAAAGACTGCAAAGCCCGTCATGTATTTTTGTGCTGATCAAGGTCAAAAAAGAATTTAATTTTTTACTTTTTATTTTGCATTTCAGAAAAGCAAACATACATGTGATTGCATTAATAACATCAAGTCTTGTACAAAATACATTATGAGCATGAGCGCAGGAGATTGGTTTTCTTTTCTGACATTATGATCAACAAAGAATCACCCTTCTACCCACTTCCCACCCCTATTCCTGCAAATACCTAAATAGGAAAAAAATGCAGTTAAGAAAAATAAGAGATCACGGGACATCTGACAAACATGCGACACAGAAATAATGGATCTTCAATTTCTCCAAGAAGTCCGCAAGATATAAATTTAAATAAAGTACCATGTGGTGTATCTAAAAGGACCATGGTCAGCTTAACTTCTTTCCCCATATACTCACTGCTCCTTCAGGAGAGTCAAGTTCAGTCATTTGTTATTTCACTAGTGCTTTTAACCTTTTTATCTTGTTACCTTAATGTTTCTCCCTTTCCTAGAATAAATTACTTAGTAATCTTATTACTGACTTGGCTTAGAGGCATTAGTTTAGCTAACCCCAAAAAATACGTATGCAAGGTTTCAAAGCACACAGACTCCTTCGTCCGGCAAGTCTTTTTAAAAACTAAGAAGATAGAAGAAGCTTACTTACTATAGGTAGAATATTTCAATGAAAATATACCGTATTAGAAAACTGTCCATCACCATTTACCATGTGCTCTAGATTGCTGCCATCGTTGCCCACAGAAGGAATGTTGAAATGGCATTTTCAGATATCAACAAGTTCTATATAAAACAAAATGATAAGTTGCCAAGAGTTCAGCAGTATTTGCTGGTCTATCCTGGAGACTACATGGCATTTACTTGTTTTTTATTGAAACAGGGAGCAAAGTTACCAAAGAGGGAGAAAAAAAACAACCCCTCCAATGTAAGCAGCTATGGATTAAACATAATAAATAGTTTTTGGTAGAAACCCCACTTTAGAAAAAGTACTTGCCTCACATACACTCTTTCTTACCGGATATGAAGAGATTACATATGATATGTTTCTACTTTACTTTTAGAAAAAAATGATTGATATTTGGAGGTAAAGATTTGCTGCAGTAATTACTATAAACTTTCCGCTTGCTAAGTAGTAGATTAGCAAAGTCTTTCTCCTTTCTAAGCTCCAGCAGCACAGACACCCATGTGCTGTACATTCATGCAACTGACGGAAAAGCTCCAGCAGCAGACAAAGCCCTGTGCTCTGTCTACTAGGCTTCCATATTCAGTAGGAAGCCTCACTGTGCTGCTTTAATTGTAATAAAAAGGAACTTTGCAGCAAGGATTTCCTGCTGGATATGGATACCTAAGACAAAGAGCACTGTCAGAGTTTTTTTTTTACTCAGTTGCTGAAGTGTGCAGTACGGGTGTTTGTGCTGCTGGGACTTAGAAAGGAGGAGAACTTTACCAATCTATTACATTGTAAACTAAAAGCTTATGGTAAGCACTTTAGCATATGATTTTTCATTTGTACCTGGGGTACACTTTAAACTATTTCTAATCAAACAAAACCACAGTTGTCATTTTTCCCCTCCTCGATCCCCATGTCTGCAGTCTGCATGCTTGCATCTTCAAATACAAATGGTTCAATCTGTTCCGGTTTCTGTTTTACCGCCAACACTGTAAGTCAAAGAAAAAGTTTTGTTTATATGTCAATATACCTGTTACCGCTCAGCTTATTAAGACAAAAATAAAAAATAAAATTGTGACACAAAAATCTCATATTCATGATAGTTGAGCGCTATGAAGTGTCAATGCAGAAAGAATACATTGATTCTGACATCCAATGGAAATTAGTCAAAGTAAAGATCTTTTATAAGTCTTTAGATTCATTTAAGATATTGAAGTGAAACTCCACCTGATTAATAATGGCTTTGTAGTAAACAAGTTTAGCACTTTAACCCAGGGCTGCACCATCCTTGAGGCGAGGTAAGCCTCTTGCCTCAGGCGACAGCCTGCTACCACTCGGAGGGGGCCGTCAGCGGTGCCACTGAAACCAACTGCCGCCACCCCTCCTGCACTATAATTGTATCTGCGTCTATAGGATGCAGACACAATTAAAAGGATCACTAGCACTGGCAGGGAACATTAGTTCCTTACCCTGCCATTAAGCACCTTTCAATGACGCAGGCGGCTTGCATCGTTCAGCATTAGCAGACTTGCTGGAGGACGGCACGGGAATGGGATCAGGTGAGTATGTAAATTTTTTTTGTTTTTTTTCAGTGAACAGTGTAAGTGGCATTATCTACAGGGGGCTCTATCTACAGGGGGCTCTAGGAGGATCAGTATCTACAGGGGGCTCTATGAGGGGCAGTAATTACAGGGGGCTCTATGGGGAGCAGTATCTACAGGAGGCTGTATGGGGAGCAGTATCTACAGGAGGCTCTATGGGGAGCAGTATCTACAGGAGGCTCTATGTAGGGCACTATCTACAGGGGCTCTATGTAGGGCACTATCTACAGGGGGCTCTATGAGGGGCACTATCTACATGGGGCTCTATGCTTGTACTATCTACAGGTTGATCTATGTAAGGCACTATCTACAGGTGGCACTATGGGGAGCAGTATCTACAAGGGGCTCTATGGGAAGCAGTATCTACAGAAGGCTATATGGGGGCACTATCTACAGGGGGCTCTATGGGGGCACTATCTACAGGGGACTCTATGGGGGCACTATCTACAGGGGGTGCTGTGTGTGTGTGTGTGTGTGTGTGTGAAACACGGTGTATGGTGCTATTATAAGTAGAGGTGCAGTGTATCATGCTATTATATTTAGGGGCATAGTGTGTGACATCATGAGAATTTTATCTTCGTATGTAGAAGCGGAAATGTTTGAAAAGTGAGAAGCCACCTGAGTGACAAACTGCAGAAATGAGCCGTGGCTGGGAGAAATCCTCAGAGTTCTGGGCCGGATGGAGAAGAAAAGAGAAAAAGAATGACTAGAATCTGAGAAGATGAGAAGACATTCCCTGTGAGTCACTCAATGTAAATGTTTATTCTGCCTCTAATAAGTACTGTAGTCACGGCATGATCTTGAGTATGATGATGGAGGGTATGATATATTTTTTTGTGAAACAGCAACTCCCAGCACATCCTTACCATTGTTTGGGCCATGCTGGGAGCTGTAGTTTTACGCCGTACAAACCTAGATGGCAGGGGTTAAACTGAATTTGCAAATGATCTATTTAGCTATATTGTGCTGGTGCTGTAAATGTGTACTGACCCGTTTTTGTGCTGGTACTATATATATATATATATATATATATATATATATACATACCACTTCCCACCTGTGTAATCTCCCTCTATGTAGCATTTTGGTTTATCTGCGTCCTGTTGGGAAGTGGTGTGTGAACCTGCCCTTATGAGTAAGTATGGCCTGTTCAGTGATTTTAAATTAATATAGTTATTTTTCAGTGATTCGTTTGTAATAGGAGTGTGGGGACTTGCAATACGATGGGGACCCTTGACGCTGGTTGCGAGCTTGCGTATTTTGGTCAAAATATCAAATAATACCTCATGTTTCTCTTTGACATTTATAGTTTATCATGGATATCTGTCATGAACAAATACACAGTAAACAGTGAGGTCCCTGTTCTTCCCAAACCTATGTCCCTACCTACTTGTACGACCCGACCTAAAGAATGGCGCACAACTGGGTGGCATTCCCTATACTGGTACAAGTGAAACCGACAAACAGATAAGACAGAGACAGTACGAAATAACAAAGGGTAACCTGGGAAGTACACGGAGGGAGAGGCAGGGCAATTGCGCCGCTGACAAGTCCGGGTGCAAAAGGCGGAGTCAGGCAGGCAGGGTCAAACCGGGAGAGTGCGGAAAACACAGAAGTCAAAGAAAAGTCAGGAGTCCAGCCAAGGTTAGGTCACAAGAAGTCAAAAAGCAAGTCGCTTAGGGGAGTCTGAAACAAGGGAAAGCACCAGGCAAGGAAACTCTAATTACAGACAAAGGCCAACTATCCCTGGCTGAACTAAATAAGGAGAGGGCGGGAGCTCAGGAACATCAACCAGGCTTTGATTGGCCTGACGTTCCAGATTTCCTATTGGCTGCAGACTGCCTCAGTCTGCCAGGCCGGGCGACGCCCAAGCGAGTAACTCTCGTTGTCCTGGAGACAGAGGGAGTCACAGGCAGAGAGTACGTGACAATATCTTTTCAGGATGAAGCTGGGCCTTGTAGTGCTGGGGGAGAATAGTGTGTTAGTATATTGTGTGGTACATTTGGATGGTATTGGGCAGCTCACCGGGTCTAATAGTATGGCCGTGACTAATATGCTGTATGCCAGCATGGTGCACTACATGTAACCATGTCACTGACACACTTTTAAAAGCTATATCATTGTGCAATGTTAATACTAAGCAGCCACCCCCTCATGAATAGTAGGCGTGAGTGTGTCTGTTCATCAGTATATTGCACCTGTGTAATCTCCCTCTATGGAGCATTTTGGTTTATCTGTGTGTACCTGCCCTTATCAGTAAGTATGGCCTGTTCAGTGATTTTATATGATTACAATTCTTTTTCAGTGATTTGTTGGTACTATATATATGTATTGAGCTTGGTTCTGGTGCTGTATTTATGTACTAAGCTTGGTTCTGGGGCTGTATTTATGTAGTGAGCTTTGTTCTGGTACTGTATATATGTATTGAGCTTTGTTCTGGTGCTGTATTTATGTACTGAGCTTGGTTCTGGTGCTGTATATATGTTAGAGGTCCAGCACATGATATGATATGAAAAAATACAAAACAGTTTATTTAACAGTTATGATTAAGAACTAAGAAGTTCGAACCGCGTAGGCGTTCTCTCCCTGGGATTTTTAACTTCTTGTTTTAGTTTTTAATTTTTTTTTTAATATCATATCATGTGCTGGACCCCTAACTTTGTTCCCAGGATTTCTACCTTCTCCCTATGTAGCTCTCTTGCCCGTGCACCGATCAAATATGGAATGTGGCGTCCTTACTTCAAATGAGAGGTGAGCGGACCAATTTCCTTTGTATATTTTCTACTTGCTGTATATATGTGCTTATCTTGGTTCTAGTGCTGCATTTATGTACTGAACCTAGTTCTGGTACCATATTTAGTAATGTGCTTCTTCCAGAGCACACAGTGAATATTCATGCCTATGATGCTGAAAGTGCACAAATAGGTCTATAATGAATGAGTGTAATATAGTGAGTGCAGGTAGATATATGTAATTTATCTGCATGTATACACTGCAGATTTTATGCAGATGTTAAACGGATTATCATAACATGTGAACATAAAAATGCTATATATTTTTTCTTTACTATCTGTCCTCTATCACCCTATAGGACGTGTGGGGCCGCTGTTTCACTGTTCGCCTCAGGCACCAGAAAGGCTAGCTGCACCCCCAAATACTTAATTGAGATGCATATGTTTACCAAGCTACATTGAAATTCATGCAAACCCATATAGGTCTGATACTGAGAGATTTCTACAGCTGTATCCAGTGTAGACAATCCTCCGAGTTAGGCTCTGTTCACATTACGTTTTTGCCCTACGTTTAGCGTGTATCCTTTCGACCTCAGTTGGGCTGGTATACAATGCATTCGGAAAGTCTTCATGACCCTTTGAATTTTTTTACATTTTGTTATGTTGAGGCCTTGTGCTAAAATAAAAAAAAATTCAAGTTTTTCCCCATCATTCTGCACTCAATACCCCATAATGACAAAGTGAAAACAGAATGTTCGTGATCTTTGCTAATTTACTGAAAAGGAAAAATGAAAATATTGCATTGACATTAGTATTCAGACTCTTTACTCAGTACTTATTTGAAGAACCTTTGTCAGCGACAACAGCCTCCAGTCTTCTTGGGTATGATGCCACAAAGTTTGCACACCTGGATTTGGGGGTTTTCTGCCATTCTTCTCTACAGATCCTTTCAAGCTCTGTCAGGTTGGATGGGGACCGTGGGTGGACAGCCATTTGCAGCTCTTTCCAGAGATGTTCAATAGGGTTCAAGTCAGGGCTCTGGCTGGGCCACTCAAGGAAATTCACAGAGTTGTCCCGAAGCCACTCCTGTGTTGTCTTGGCTGTGTGCTTAGGGTCATTGTCTTGTTGGAAGGTGAACCTTCGGCCCAGGGCACTCTGGATCAGGTTTTCATAAAGAATATGTCTGTACTTTTCTCCATTCATCTTTCCTTCAACCCTGACCAGTCTATCACAGTTGCTAAAAAAAACAAACCCCACAGCATGATGCTGCCACAACCATGTGTAGCGTCCAACGGGGTTGTGGAACCACTGGGCTACTCTGCCGTAACGAAGTAGCTGCTGGCCAGACAGGTGTAAGAGAGTCCTTGGTAGATGGCGCCGGATAACTGGAAGCAGGACTCAGGACTGGTCACAGACACTGGACACAGGACTGGTCACAGACACTGGACACAGGACTGGTCACAGACACTGGACACAGGACTGGTCACAGACACTGGACTCAGGACTGGTCACAGACACTGGACTCAGGACTGGTCACAGACACTGGACTCAGGACTGGTCACAGACACTGGACTCAGGACTGGTCACAGACACTGGACTCAGGACTGGTCACAGACACTGGACTCAGGACTGGTCAGACACTGGACTCAGGACTGGTCACAGACACTGGACTCAGTATACGGAACCTTCGCAGGCTAACACTGGGTTAGTAACAACATTGATCAGGCACTGGGAAGGTGGGCAGGGTTCCTTATGTACTCCAGGGTATGCAGTATAGGCAATATTCCTGGTGCGTGCGCTTGCCCTTAAAGAAACAGCCAGGCTCACGTACGGGCCCAGAGGCAGAGCGCACCAGCGTCCGAGAGAAGGATGCAGAGGACGCCAGTGGTTATTTTGCACAGGCTGACGGCCACTGGAGCGGGGGAGGCCCGTAAGGATGGTATTGAGCAGGTGATGAGCAGTGCCAAGTTTCCGCCGGACACGACGCTTAGAATTGAGGCCAAAAAGTTAAATATTGGTATCATCAGAACACAGAATCTTGTTTCTCACAGTCCGAGTTCTTTAGGTGCTTTTTTGCCAACTCCAAGCAGACTTTCACGTGTCTTTTACTGAGGAGAGTCTCCATTTTGGCCACTCTGCCATAAAGCCCAGATTGGTGGAGTTCTGCAGTGATGGTTGACCTTATGGAAGTTTCTCCCATCTGCACATGGGATCTTTGGAGCTCAGCCAAAGTGACCATTGGGTTCTTGGTCACCTTTCATAGGCCCTTCTCCCCCAATAACTTAGTTTGGTGGGGCAGCCAGCTCTAGTAAGAGTCCTGGTTGTTCCAAACTTCTTCCATTTAAGAATTATGGAGGCCACTGTGCTCTTGGGCACTTTCAGTGCAGCAGAATTTGTTTTCTACCCTTCTCCAGATCTGTGCCTCCACACAATCCGGTCTCTGTGCTCTACAGGAAGTTCTTTCCTCCTCATGGCTTGGTTTTTGCTCTGATACGCATTGTCAGCTGTGAGACCTTACATAGACAGGAGTCTGTCTTTCCAAATAATGTCCAATCAAATTAATTTAACACAGATGGACTCCAATCAAGGTGTAGAAACATTTGAAAGATCATCTAAAACAATAGGAGGCCTCCATAGCTAAATTTCAAGTGTCATAGCAAAAGGGTCTGAACACTTATGTCAATGCAATATTTTAGTTTTTCCCTTTCAATAAATTTTCAAGATTTCTAACATTCTGTTTTCACTTTATTGGGGATTGAGTGCAGATGGGGAAAACGGGAATTTTTTTTTTTCTTAGCACAAGGCCTCAAAATAACAAAATGAGAAAAACGTGAAACGTCTGAAAACTTTCCGAATACACTGTACATCAGTCTAACTTTTTTAATTCCCTATCCTAGGGTTCAATGCATACCACGAGGATTACGGGTGAGATTGCACCCCACATTGTTTTCAGAAGATATTACTTACTGCAATGACTTTGAGAAAATAATCAATAAATGTTCACTTGATTTAATGCTGCTCACTATTGATCATCTACAAAAGGAAATTAAAAAAATTAAAAAGAAGGTGACGGCTATTGAGCAACTGCTCAAGGATTCAACTAAAGAAGACGAGTTTGTGGTCCTAAAAGATTCCATAAATATTGTTTTATCTGCATATCGAATTGATATAGAGGAAAATAAATGAAATAAGTTCTTGCGGAACAGCGAGGTTTATTTATTGAAACGAGTTTATCAATGGCAGGAGACCTCAACGTCAGGTTTCAATGTTTTTGACGGAATCAATAGCGCAGTCGACTGCGCTATTGATTTAGTCAACACAATGGAACCCTGTCACAACGGTGACAAACGTAAACCTTTAAAAACATTTCCGTCACCATTGATATCAATGGTTTCCATTTGCCTTTCCGTTGAGGGGTTAACCCGACGAAAACCTCCGACAGAACCCCTCAACGGAAGGGCAAGGCTGATGTAAACAGGTACTAATATTATCATTAAATGTATCTCGCCCTTTCCCTTTTAGACTATGAGATCAAGCAGATAAATATAATTTTTCTCTGTGGATTTAAAAGAGTAATGTAGATAGGATAGCGTGATTACATACGGACTGATCAGCCATGACATTCAAATATAGTGAATTAAACTCATGGATGGTATTGTGTCATAGGGCTCTTGGGATCATTGTAATCAATCTCAGACACCTGTGATAATTAGTTTTCCAGGTGTGCCCAATCAAAGGAAAACTACTTAAGAAGGATGTTCCACATTATTAAGCAGGCCACAGGTTTCAAGCAATATGGCAATATGGGAAAGAAAAAAGATCTCTCTGCTGCCGAAAAGCGTGAAATAGTGCAATACCTTGGACAAGGTATGAAAACATTGGATATTTCAAGAAAACGTAAGCGTCATCATCATACTGTGGAAAGATTTGTGGCTGATTCAGAGCACAGACGGGTTAGTTCAGAAAAAGGCATAATGAGAAAGGTTTCTGCCAGACAAATTAATAGGATTAGGAGAGCAGCTGCTAAAATGCCATTGCAAAGCAGCAAACAGGTATTTGAAGCCGCTGGTGCCTCTGGAGTCCCGCGAAGCTCAAGGTGTAGGATCCTCCAGAGGTTTGCAAGTGTGCATAAAGCTATTATTCGGCCACCAATAAACAATGCTCACAAGCAGAAACGGTTCCAGTGGGCTCAGAAATACATGAAGACGAACTTTCAAACCGTGTTGTTTACTGATGAGTGCCGTGCAACCCTGGATGGTCCAGATGAATGGAGTAGTGGATGGTTGGTGAATGGCCACCATGTCCCAACAAGGCTGCAACGTCAGCAAGGAGGTGGCGGAGTCATGTTTTGGGCTGGAATCATAGGGAGAGAGATGGTAGGCCCCTTTAGGGTCCCTGACGGTGTGAAAATGACCTCTGCAAAGTACATAGAGTTTATGACTGACCACTTTCTTCCGTGGTACAAAAAGAAGAACCGTGCCTTCTGTAGCAAAATTATCTCCATACATGACAATGCACCATCTCATGCTGCAAAGAATACCTCTGTGTCATTGGCTGCTATGGGCATAAAAGGAGAGAAACTCATGGTGTGGCCCCCATGTTCCCCTGACCTCAACCCTATTGAGAACCTTTGGAGCATCCTCAAGCAAAATATCTATGAGGGTGGGAGGCAATTCACATCAAAACAGAAGCTCTGGAAGGATATTCTGACATCCTGCAAAGATATTCAAGCAGAAACTGTCCAAATACTCAAAAATTAAATGGATGCAAGAATTGTGAAGGTGATATCAAAGAAGGGGTCCTATGTTAACATGTAACTTGGCCTGTTAAGTTTTTTTTTATTGAAAGAGCTTTTGATTTCTGTAAATATGACCTCCTGATGCTGCAAATTCAACAAATTACCATTTTAGTTCTCTTTACAACCTTTAAAATGTTTTGATCTCTGTTGTGCATAATAAATGTGAATAAGTGATATGAAATAGAAAAATATAATATGTGTAATAAAAATGTAGTCATGAATACTTCAGTCTTTTCACTATGCAATTTTTCATTTAGATAAAGAGAATCAGTGGAGGTACAGTTAATTAGTATGGAGTCCAGGCTGTTTAGTTCACAGAGGATTGCCTAGATTGGATTGTAGCAAAATCTAAGCATCAAGTTTGTACGGGTTTTCTGCCTCTGGATGTAAACAAGAATGGGGCAGATTTACTAATACGTTTGAGACAGTGTAAACTAAGGCAGGGCAGTCAGAAGATGCATCAAATTTATCATAGTGGTGCATGCTGTATAATACATTTGGCGCATCTAGCTAGACATGTTAGACACTTTTCTCTTCATTACACCACCAATTTGAGCTAGAATTCTGGTGCATTTTGATTAGAAAATTTACCCAAATGTCTCTATTCACGCACAATAAACAGAGATCTTAAAAATGATAAATTGAAACACAAAAAGGAGTGAAAAATTTGCACAAGGTTTCATTACAATGATTAAGCTTTATTTAGATAGAACCACACGTTCATTTGGAATCGTAATTCTTGTTCACCTTTTTCACAACATTAGAAGATTTTACTGAGCAGTGTAAAAGTAAGGTTTTTGTAATGTATTTTATCTTTGCTGTAACATAGTCACACAGTAGGGTTGAAAAAACACATATAGCTCTACCTATTTTCCTGCGATGTTGATTCAGAGGAAGGCAAAAACTTATGAGGCAGAAGTAAATTTTACTCATTTAGGGGAAAACAAATACTCTTTTAGGGGGGTTTCACACACAGCCTTATTTTTTTTTTTGGAGGGGCAGCATAATGTGCATGACAAGTTCCCTTTAAGCTCCATCTTTTCGCACCCTGCATTATAAGCACATGGCAGGAAGGGGTTAGGAAACTTTATCCCTGTGAATTCCACTTCACATTTCATCTTCCTCTCAGAATACAGTAGAGAAGAAAAAGTTCAATAAATTAGCGTTTTACTCATCACCCTTCACAATATCTCCCTCATTCCCTTTCAAAGGGCGAACACCTTTTTATTATTTATATAGCTGAAGAACATTTTAGTGTTTAATGCCTTTATCTGTTATATACACAATTTATTATTTTCTTCATAGCTTCTTTACTGCCTTCCTTTTTTAAACATTGTTACTTAGTCATGGCACAAATATATTCACAATAACAAAAACTACAGGAAGACTTACTTTCTGTTTCTGTAGAACCTGATATATCAAATATTTTGTCGACATATTTTGATTTCTTACATGCTTTCTTTATGTATTTTATTTCTGAAATAGAAAAAGTATAAAAAAAATAGAATTAGAATTACCGGTAATTCGGTTTCTAAGAAACCCTGCATGACAGCACCACAGGAGGACAGCGCTCCACTTCTATTAGGTACAGAAAACACACAAGAGGTTAAGTAGCCCCTCCCCAGTGTATTTGAAATAACCACATGGCATAGTGATTCAACATATTCATTACTTCATAATCATATTGATAAAATTATATAACATATATATATATATATATATATATATATATATATATATATATATATATATATATATAAATAAAAGAAAAAATCCTGCAGCACTCCGGTATGGCAAATAAAGGTGATTTATTTCAAACAGCAAAACAGGATGCAACGATTCTGTCCAACCTTAGGACCTTTTTCAGGCATGCTTGAAAAAGGTCCCAAGGTGCTAACTCGGGGGGAGGGGGGGGGGTTACGGAGGGTTTCTTAGAAACCAAATTACCAATAAGTCTAATTCTATTTATCACTACTTCTCCATGACAGCACCACAAGAGAGTTAATAAATTTTAGGGGGTATTATGATTTTGAAGACCTTTCCAGCCAAAGAAAAGATCCCCAACAGAAGCCAGATTAAGTCTGTAATGATTAATAAATGTATGGACAGAAGACCAAGTAGCTGCTTTGCAGATCTGATCTGAGGTAGCATTTCCTCTTTCAGCCCGAGATACAGACATTGCTCTAGTGGAGTGAGTATTTAAAATTTTCTAGGGGATTAAGGTGTTGGATTTGGTATATTTCGATGATCGCTATTTTAATCCAATTTGCTATAGTAGTTTTGCAAGCTTTTTTGCCTTTATTTAATCCCCAGAACTGGACAAAGAGATTCTGATCTGTCCTCCAAGAATTTGTCAACTCCAAGTATTTTAGTATGGTTTTACATACGTCCAGGGAGTGGAATTATTTTTCCTTTTTTTGACATAGGGTTTTTTTGTTAATAGAATTTCTTATGACATATAGATGGGGGTTCTCTTTTAGGCTTCCTAGATGGTTACTTATCACACTGAAACAACAATAATGGAAAGGGGAGGGGTCAGTAACTAATCCCCATACAACAATTAATCAGAAACTATATTACTGGGTTGGGGAACTTGCTAGGCTCCACCACACCAGGTTTGAAGGCAGACTTCTCGGTCCCAGACATGACAACAGTCAAATTGGAGTGATACAAACAGTCCTACCTGGGAGAATGAGGTCTTTTGTCCGGGTAACCTTTAACCTTGATCACCGTGAGCTGCGTGATGATATCTACTAATCAGTAGCGCGCTCCTCCTCTGCTAGTACCCTGGAAGCTCTGCACTTCAGCGCATTCCACGCGGACGCCGGTAACAGGGCGCCGCTATGACAATCCAGTGTCCGCAACCGGAAGTACGTCACTCATTCCACCAGAAGTGATGTAAGCGTGCGTTCCATGCCGGAACGCACGCCACAATGGAGCAGCAGTAAAGCGCTTTGCCTGGCACTCCTGCTCTGCCCCTAATATCACTGTCCATATATGGACGGTGATGTCAGGGGCAACCCCAGAGCCGGAGTCCCGGCTAGAGCGCTATTAGCGCTTTGCCTGGGACTCCTGCTCTGCCCCTGACATCATTGTCCATATATGGACAGTGATGTCAGGGGGAACCCCAGAGCCGGAGTCCCGGGTAGAGCGCTATTAGTTCCAGGACTCCGGAACAGTGGGGAAGCCCCTGACATCAATGCCCATGTATGGATAATGATGTCAGAGGCTACACCAGAGCCAGAGTCCTGGAGCAGAACCTGTACTAGCGCTCTGCTCTGGGACTCCAGCTCTGGGTAAACCCCATACATCACTGTCCATATATGGGAGGACGTCCAAACTCTTACCTTGCTTGCTAAACTATGTAAAATGTGCCATCCTGCGAATAATGTTGCCAATTTTACTACTAATTTAAGAGTATGTGGAAAGAGATAGAATTCGTACTGGCGAATCACCTTTAAGGGGAGGTAACAAGTTATCTCTACCCACCCTATAGAACTTGGTTCTCGGTCTATTCAAAAGAGTATGTGGATATTGTCTTTTTACAAATTTGTCATTCATCTCCAATCGTGTTGTCAGATGCTGACGGTCAGAGACAATCCGTTTGACCCTCAGTATTTGACTGTAAGTGAGGGATTCCATCATTCATCTCGGATGTTGACTGTCAAACTGTAAAATATTGTTACAATCAGTTGGCTTAGTGTAGAACTCCGTCACCAGTCTGTCATCAGATCTGTAGACCAACGTATCTAAAAATTGTAATGAAAAAGAAAATGATGCCATAGTGAACCTGATGTCCACATCCATAGTGTTGAGGAAAGAAAAATGCTTCCAATCATGTCTGGGTTCCAGTCCAAATTACAAAAATGTCGTCTATATATCTCAATGACCTCAGTAAATCACTGAAGTGGTGGGACACATAGACTACATGTTGCTTCAGGGACGTCATGAACATGTTGGCATATGTGGGTGCAACTTTCGATCCCATGGCGGTACCCTTCTTCTGAACAAAAAAGGAATCACGAAAAAATAAATATTTTCAGTGAGTAGAATCTTATAAAGATTACTTATTACATAAGTAATACTGTGCACTCATTAGAGTTTCCAGAATTACCCAAAGCCTCATGTACAACACATAGGCCCCTGTTGTGTTTAATGGAGGTGTATAAACTGCATACATCAAAGGATGCCAAGATGACATTATCCTCTATTTGACCTCACAAATTTTGAGCAGAAAATCTGTAGTATCTTGAATGTATGAGGCTGCTGTAAAGGATCTGCCAGGCACTACGTCTGGGTATACTCCCAGGATTAATCAGTCGACACCTGAGGCCAGACCTCTGAGACTGACACCTGCTCCCACCAATCAGGGTGGCAGGCTCAGGAGTGGGAGAGCCTATCGCGGCCTGGTCAGTCAGAGTTAGCTCCGCCCCCTGTCCATTTATACCTGCCGTTTTCTCTTCCTCCTTGCTTGTTATTCTTCTTGGATTCCTGGCCCCACTGCTGCCTTGCTCCAGCCTGCTTCTGCCGTGCTTCTGCCTTGCTTCAGTTCCGTTTATCCTGCGTTGCTCTGCCCCTGGCTTGCTTCTGCTCCGTGCTCCTGTTTGTATACCCCACTACTTCCTGATCCTGACTGGCTCATTCACCGCTCCGTTTCCTCGTGGCGTTCCGTGGGCTACTGTATTCCCTTGCGTGTTCCCTGTTTGTACTCCCTTGCACTTAGACAGCGTAGGGACCGCCGCCAAGTTCTACCCCGTCGCCTAGGGCGGGTCGTTGCAAGTAGGCAGGGACAGGGCGGTGGGTAGATTAGGGCTCACTTGTTCCCTTCACCTCCTTCCTGCCATTACATAATAACAAGCCCTTACCTAGTCTACCATTTCTTCTACGCTGACGCTATCATGGACCCCCTTGAGACCCTGACCCAGCAGATGCAGGGCCTCTCCCTACAGGTCCAGGCCCTGGCTCAGAGGGTCAATCAGTCTGACGCTGCCTTTGTAGTACCCCACACCTCACCTTTAGAACCCAACCTCAAGTTACCTGACCAGTTCTCAGGGGACCGTAAGACTTTTCTCTCCTTCCGGGAGAGTTGCAGACTTTATTTCCGCCTAAGACCTCACTCCTCAGGTTCCGAGAACCAGCGGGTGGGTATCATTATATCCCGACTCCAGGAAGGGCCCCAAGAGTGGGCCTTCTCCTTGGCTCCTGACGCCCCTGAACTTTCCTCCGTTGATCGGTTTTTCTCTGCCCTCGGTCTCATTTACGACGAGACTGACAGGACCGCCTTAGCCGAGAGTCAGCTGGTGACCTTACGTCAGGGTAGGAGACCTGTTGAGGAATACCGTTCTGATTTTAGAAAGTGGTGCGTAGCTTCTCGGTGGAACGACCCGGCCCTAAAGTGCCAGTTTAGGTTAGGATTATCTGACGCCCTGAAGGATCTGCTGGTTAGCTACCCCTCTTCTGACTCCCTAGACCAGGTTATGGCCCTAGCAGTACGACTTGACCGACGTCTCAGGGAACATCAGCTTGAACGTTTCAATGTTTTCCCCTCTGACTGCCCTGCGATTCCCCCCGAGGTCCCGTCTCCTCGCTCTTCCACGGAGGACTAGGAGGTACCTATGCAACTCGGGGCCTCCATGTCCCCTCGACAACGTAGAGAGTTTCGCAGGAAGAATGGTCTCTGCTTCTATTGTGGGGACGACAAGCATCTACTGAACACCTGTCCCAGGCGCAAGAATAAGCAGCCGGAAAACTTCCGCGCCTAAGTGATCATCGGGGAGGTCACTTGGGCGCACAGGTATTTCCCGTTAATACTAAACGCAATAAGATTTTGCTTCCCTTTCAGGTCTCGTTTGCTGGCCGGTCTGCCACTGGCAGTGCCTTCGTGGATTCGGGCTCATCTGCTAATATCATGTCTGTGGAATTTGCTATGTCTCTAAAAATGCCTTTTATTGATTTACCTTATCCTATCCCGGTAGTGGGTATCGACTCCACTCCTCTTGCTAATGGTTATTTTACTCAGCATACTCCTGTTTTTGAACTCCGTGTTGGCTCCATGCATTTGGAGCAGTGCTCTGTACTGGTGATGCAGGGATTATCGTCCGATCTGGTATTAGGTCTTCCCTGGTTGCAGCTGCATAATCCCACGTTTGATTGGAATACTGGGGATCTCACCAAATGGGGTAGTGATTGCCTGATGTCATGTCTTTCGGTTAACTCTATTTCTCCGCGGGAGGAGGTAAACACGCTTCCTGAGTTTGTTCAGGACTTCGCTGATGTGTTTTCTAAGGAGGCCTCCGAGGTGTTGCCCCCTCATAGAGATTACGATTGCGCCATCGATTTGGTGCCTGGTGCCAAGCTTCCTAAGGGGAGGATATTTAATCTTTCATGTCCTGAACGTAAAGCTATGAGGGAGTATATCCAAGAATGCCTGGCCAAGGGTTTCATTCGCCCCTCGACTTCTCCTGTAGGTGCTGGCTTCTTCTTTGTGGGGAAGAAGGATGGTGGTCTTAGGCCGTGCATTGATTATCGGAACTTGAATAAGGTCACAGTAAGGAACCAGTATCCCCTTCCTTTGATTCCGGATCTTTTTAATCAGGTTCAGGGGGCCCAATGGTTCTCTAAGTTCGATCTACGGGGGGCATATAACCTTATCCGCATCAAAGAGGGGGATGAGTGGAAAACTGCGTTCAACACGCCCGAAGGTAATTTCGAATACCTAGTCATGCCCTTTGGGTTGTGTAATGCCCCTGCCGTCTTCCAGAATTTTATTAATGAAATTCTGAGAGATTACCTGGGTAATTTTCTTGTAGTGTACCTTGATGACATACTGGTGTTTTCCAAGGACTGGTCCTCGCACGTGGAGCATGTCAGGAAGGTCCTCCAGGTCCTTCGGGAAAATAATCTGTTTGCGAAGACCGAAAAATGTGTGTTTGGGGTACAGGAGATACCATTTTTAGGTCAAATCCTCACTCCTCATGAATTCCGCATGGACACTGCCAAGGTTCAGGCTGTGGCGGAATGGGTCCAACCTGCCTCCCTGAAGGCGCTACAGTGTTTTTTGGGGTTCGCTAACTATTACAGGAGATTTATTGCCAACTTCTCGGTCGTCGCTAAGCCTCTTACGGACCTCACTCGCAAGGGTGCTGATGTCCTCCATTGGCCCCCTGAGGCCGTCCGGGCTTTTGAGACCCTCAAGAAGTGCTTTATCTCGGCCCCCGTGCTGCTTCAGCCCAACCAAAGGGAGCCATTTATTGTGGAGGTTGACGCGTCCGAGGTGGGAGTGGGGGCCGTCTTGTCCCAGGGTACCAGCTCCCTCACCCATCTCCGCCCCTGTGCTTACTTCTCTAGGAAGTTTTCGCCCACGGAGTGTAACTATGATATTGGCAACCGCGAACTTTTAGCCATTAAATGGGCTTTTGAAGAGTGGCGTCACTTCTTGGAGGGGGCCAGACACCAGGTAACGGTCCTTACTGACCACAAGAATCTGGTTTTCCTAGAATCTGCCCGGAGGCTTAATCCTAGACAAGCTCGTTGGGCACTATTCTTTACCAGATTTAATTTCTTGGTTACCTATAGGGCTGGGTCCAAAAATATTAAGGCTGATGCACTGTCACGTAGTTTCATGGCTAATCCTCCTTCTGAGAAGGATCCTGCTTGTATTTTACCCCCTGGTATAATTGTTTCTGCCACTGATTCTGACTTAGCCTCTGACATCGCGGCTGATCAAGGTTCAGCTCCCGGGAACCTCCCTGGGGACAAACTGTTTGTCCCCCTGCAATACCGGCTAAGGGTACTCAGGGAAAACCATGACTCCGCTCTATCTGGTCATCCTGGCATCTTGGGTACCAAACTCCTCATTACCAGAAACTATTGGTGGCCTGGGTTGCCTAAAGACGTTAGGGCTTACGTCGCCGCTTGTGAGGTCTGTGCTAGGTCCAAGACCCCTAGGTCCCGACCTGCGGGCTTACTACGTTCCTTGCCCATTCCCCAGAGACCTTGGACCCATATCTCCATGGATTTTATCACCGATTTGCCTCCATCTCAGGGCAAGTCGGTGGTGTGGGTGGTAGTAGACCGCTTCAGCAAGATGTGCCACTTTGTGCCCCTTAAGAAACTACCTAACGCCAAGACGTTAGCTTCTTTGTTTGTGAAACACATTCTGCGTCTCCATGGGGCCCCAGTCAATATCGTTTTGGACAGAGGGGTACAATTTGTTTCCTTATTTTGGAGAGCTTTTTGTAAAAAGTTGGAGATTGATCTATCCTTCTCCTCCGCCTTCCATCCCGAAACTAATGGCCAAACGGAAAGGACTAACCAATCCCTGGAACAATATTTAAGGTGTTTCATTTCTGACTGTCAATTTGATTGGGTCTCATTCCTTCCCCTCACCGAATTTTCCCTGAATAACCGGGTCAGTAACTCGTCAGGGGTCTCCCCGTTTTTCTGTAATTTCGGGTTTAATCCTAGGTTCTCCTCCGTTTCCCCTGGTTGTTCCAATAATCCCGAGGTAGAGGACGTTCATCGGGAACTGTGCACAGTCTGGGCCCAGGTTCAGAAGAACCTAGAGGCGTCCCAGAGCGTACAAAAGATTCAGGCTGATTGTAGACGTTCTGCTAACCCCCGGTTTGTCGCCGGGGATCTGGTGTGGTTGTCGTCGAGGAACTTGCGCCTTAAGGTCCCGTCCAGGAAGTTTGCTCCCCGATTTATTGGACCTTATAAGGTCATTGAAGTCCTCAACCCTGTATCCTTCCGACTGGAGCTGCCCCCATCCTTTCGCATACACGACGTCTTCCATGCCTCCCTCCTGAAACGCTGCTCCCCGTCCTGGTCCCCCTCGAGGAAACCTCCTGTTCCCGTTCTCACCCCTGAGGGCGTGGAATTCGAGGTGGCCAAGATTGTGGACAGTAGGATGATCCAGGGCTCCCTCCAGTACCTGGTCCATTGGAGAGGATACGGGCCGGAGGAGAGGACTTGGGTACCTGCTCGAGATGTTCACGCTGGGGTATTGATCAGGAGGTTCCACCTTCTCTTCCCCACTAAACCGGGTCCTCTTAGTAAGGCTCCGGTGGCCCCTCATAAAAGGGGGAGTACTGTAAAGGATCTGCCAGGCACTACGTCTGGGTATACTCCCAGGATTATTCAGTCGACACCTGAGGCCAGACCTCTGAGACTGACACCTGCTCCCACCAATCAGGGTGGCAGGCTCAGGAGTGGGAGAGCCTATCGCGGCCTGGTCAGTCAGAGTTAGCTCCGCCCCCTGTCCATTTATACCTGCCGTTTTCTCTTCCTCCTTGCTTGTTATTCTTCTTGGATTCCTGGCCCCACTGCTGCCTTGCTCCAGCCTGCTTCTGCCGTGCTTCTGCCTTGCTTCAGTTCCGTTTATCCTGCGTTGCTCTGCCCCTGGCTTGCTTCTGCTCAGTGCTCCCGTTTGTATACCCCACTACTTCCTGATCCTGACTGGCTCATTCACCGCTCCGTTTCCTCGCGGCGTTCCGTGGGCTACTGTATTCCCTTGCGTGTTCCCTGTTTGTACTCCCTTGCACTTAGACAGCGTAGGGACCGCCGCCAAGTTGTACCCCGTCGCCTAGGGCGGGTCGTTGCAAGTAGGCAGGGACAGGGCGGTGGGTAGATTAGGGCTCACTTGTTCCCTTCACCTCCTTCCTGCCATTACATAATAACAAGCCCTTACCTAGTCTACCATTTCTTCTACGCTGACGCTATCATGGACCCCCTTGAGACCCTGACCCAGCAGATGCAGGGCCTCTCCCTACAGGTCCAGGCCCTGGCTCAGAGGGTCAATCAGTCTGACGCTGCCTTTGTAGTACCCCACACCTCACCTTTAGAACCCAACCTCAAGTTACCTGACCAGTTCTCAGGGGACCGTAAGACTTTTCTCTCCTTCCGGGAGAGTTGCAGACTTTATTTCCGCCTAAGACCTCACTCCTCAGGTTCCGAGAACCAGCGGGTGGGTATCATTATATCCCGACTCCAGGAAGGGCCCCAAGAGTGGGTCTTCTCCTTGGCTCCTGACGCCCCTGAACTTTCCTCCGTTGATCGGTTTTTCTCTGCCCTCGGTCTCATTTACGACGAGACTGACAGGACTGCCTTAGCCGAGAGTCAGCTGGTGACCTTACGTCAGGGTAGGAGACCTGTTGAGGAATACTGTTCTGATTTTAGAAAGTGGTGCGTAGCTTCTCGGTGGAACGACCCGGCCCTAAAGTGCCAGTTTAGGTTAGGATTATCTGACGCCCTGAAGGATCTGCTGGTTAGCTACCCCTCTTCTGACTCCCTAGACCAGGTTATGGCCCTAGCAGTACGACTTGACCGACGTCTCAGGGAACGTCAGCTTGAACGTTTCAATGTTTTCCCCTCTGACTGCCCTGCGATTCCCCCCGAGGTCCCGTCTCCTCGCTCTTCCACGGAGGACTAGGAGGTACCTATGCAACTCGGGGCCTCCATGTCCCCTCGACAACGTAGAGAGTTTCGCAGGAAGAATGGTCTCTGCTTCTATTGTGGGGACGACAAGCATCTACTGAACACCTGTCCCAGGCGCAAGAATAAGCAGCCGGAAAACTTCCGCGCCTAAGTGATCATCGGGGAGGTCACTTGGGCGCACAGGTATTTCCCGTTAATACTAAACGCAATAAGATTTTGCTTCCCTTTCAGGTCTCGTTTGCTGGCCGGTATGCCACTGGCAGTGCCTTCGTGGATTCGGGCTCATCTGCTAATATCATGTCTGTGGAATTTGCTATGTCTCTAAAAATGCCTTTTATTGATTTACCTTATCCTATCCCGGTAGTGGGTATCGACTCCACTCCTCTTGCTAATGGTTATTTTACTCAGCATACTCCTGTTTTTGAACTCCGTGTTGGCTCCATGCATTTGGAGCAGTGCTCTGTACTGGTGATGCAGGGATTATCGTCCGATCTGGTATTAGGTCTTCCCTGGTTGCAGCTGCATAATCCCACGTTTGATTGGAATACTGGGGATCTCACCAAATGGGGTAGTGATTGCCTGATGTCATGTCTTTCGGTTAACTCTATTTCTCCCCGGGAGGAGGTAAACACGCTTCCTGAGTTTGTTCAGGACTTCGCTGATGTGTTTTCTAAGGAGGCCTCCGAGGTGTTGCCCCCTCATAGAGATTACGATTGCACCATCGATTTGGTGCCTGGTGCCAAGCTTCCTAAGGGGAGGATATTTAATCTTTCATGTCCTGAACGTAAAGCTATGAGGGAGTATATCCAAGAATGCCTGGCCAAGGGTTTCATTCGCCCCTCGACTTCTCCTGTAGGTGCTGGCTTCTTCTTTGTGGGGAAGAAGGATGGTGGTCTTAGGCCGTGCATTGATTATCGGAACTTGAATAAGGTCACAGTAAGGAACCAGTATCCCCTTCCTTTGATTCCGGATCTTTTTAATCAGGTTCAGGGGGCCCAATGGTTCTCTAAGTTCGATCTACGGGGGGCATATAACCTTATCCGCATCAAAGAGGGGGATGAGTGGAAAACTGCGTTCAACACGCCCGAAGGTCATTTCGAATACCTAGTCATGCCCTTTGGGTTGTGTAATGCCCCTGCCGTCTTCCAGAATTTTATTAATGAAATTCTGAGAGATTACCTGGGTAATTTTCTTGTAGTGTACCTTGATGACATACTGGTGTTTTCCAAGGACTGGTCCTCGCACGTGGAGCATGTCAGGAAGGTCCTCCAGGAAAATAATCTGTTTGCAAAGACCGAAAAATGTGTGTTTGGGGTACAGGAGATACCATTTTTAGGTCAAATCCTCACTCCTCATGAATTCCGCATGGACCCTGCCAAGGTTCAGACTGTGGCGGAATGGGTCCAACCTGCCTCCCTGAAGGCGCTACAGTGTTTTTTGGGGTTCGCTAACTATTACAGGAGATTTATTGCCAACTTCTCGGTCGTCGCTAAGCCTCTTACGGACCTCACTCGCAAGGGTGCTGATGTCCTCCATTGGCCCCCTGAGGCCGTCCAGGCTTTTGAGACCCTCAAGAAGTGCTTTATCTCGGTCC
The DNA here is from genome assembly GCF_050947455.1 of Rhinoderma darwinii. Taxonomy (NCBI): domain Eukaryota; kingdom Metazoa; phylum Chordata; class Amphibia; order Anura; family Rhinodermatidae; genus Rhinoderma; species Rhinoderma darwinii. The sequence continues at coordinate 72,085,367 of NC_134693.1, read as the reverse complement.
CCGTGCTGCTTCAGCCCAACCAAAGGGAGCCATTTATTGTGGAGGTTGACGCGTCCGAGGTGAGAGTGGGGGCCGTCTTGTCCCAGGGTACCAGCTCCCTCACCCATCTCCGCCCCTGTGCTTACTTCTCTAGGAAGTTTTCGCCCACGGAGTGTAACTATGATATTGGCAACCGCGAACTTTTAGCCATTAAATGGGCTTTTGAAGAGTGGCGTCACTTCTTGGAGGGGGCCAGACACCAGGTAACGGTCCTTACTGACCACAAGAATCTGGTTTTCCTAGAATATGCCCGGAGGCTTAATCCTAGACAAGCTCGTTGGGCACTATTCTTTACCAGATTTAATTTCTTGGTTACCTATAGGGCTGGGTCCAAAAATATTAAGGCTGATGCACTGTCACGTAGTTTCATGGCTAATCCTCCTTCTGAGAAGGATCCTGCTTGTATTTTACACCCTGGTATAATTGTTTCTGCCACTGATTCTGACTTAGCCTCTGACATCGCGGCTGATCAAGGTTCAGCTCCCGGGAACAAACTGTTTGTCCCCCTGCAATACCGGCTAAGGGTACTCAGGGAAAACCATGACTCCGCTCTATCTGGTCATCCTGGCATCTTGGGTACCAAACTCCTCATTACCAGAAACTATTGGTGGCCTGGGTTGCCTAAAGACATTAGGGCTTACGTCGCCGCTTGTGAGGTCTGTGCTAGGTCCAAGACCCCTAGGTCCCGACCTGCGGGCTTACTACGTTCCTTGCCCATTCCCCAGAGACCTTGGACCCATATCTCCATGGATTTTATCACCGATTTGCCTCCATCTCAGGGCAAGTCGGTGGTGTGGGTGGTAGTAGACCGCTTCAGCAAGATGTGCCACTTTGTGCCCCTTAAGAAACTACCTAATGCCAAGACGTTAGCTTCTTTGTTTGTGAAACACATTCTGCGTCTCCATGGGGCCCCAGTCAATATCGTTTCGGACAGAGGGGTACAATTTGTTTCCTTATTTTGGAGAGCTTTTTGTAAAAAGTTGGAGATTGATCTATCCTTCTCCTCCGCCTTCCATCCCGAAACTAATGGCCAAACGGAAAGGACTAACCAATCCCTGGAACAATATTTAAGGTGTTTCATTTCTGACTGTCAATTTGATTGGGTCTCATTCCTTCCCCTCGCCGAATTTTCCCTGAATAACCGGGTCAGTAACTCGTCAGGGGTCTCCCCGTTTTTCTGTAATTTCGGGTTTAATCCTAGGTTCTCCTCCGTTTCCCCTGGTTGTTCCAATAATCCCGAGGTAGAGGACGTTCATCGGGAACTGTGCACAGTCTGGGCCCAGGTTCAGAAGAACCTAGAGGCGTCCCAGAGAGTACAAAAGATTCAGGCTGATTGTAGACGTTCTGCTAACCCCCGGTTTGTCGCCGGGGATCTGGTGTGGTTGTCGTCGAGGAACTTGCGCCTTAAGGTCCCGTCCAGGAAGTTTGCTCCCCGATTTATTGGACCTTATAAGGTCATTGAAGTCTTCAACCCTGTATCCTTCCGTCTGGAGCTGCCCCCATCCTTTCGCATACACGACGTCTTCCATGCCTCCCTCCTGAAACGCTGCTCCCCGTCCTGGTCCCCCTCGAGGAAACCTCCTGTTCCCGTTCTCACCCCTGAGGGGGTGGAATTCGAGGTGGCCAAGATTGTGGACAGTAGGATGATCCAGGGCTCCCTCCAGTACCTGGTCCATTGGAGAGGATACGGGCCGGAGGAGAGGACTTGGGTACCTGCTCGAGATGTTCACGCTGGGGTATTGATCAGGAGGTTCCACCTTCTCTTCCCCACTAAACCGGGTCCTCTTAGTAAGGGTCCGGTGGCCCCTCATAAAAGGGGGAGTACTGTAAAGGATCTGCCAGGCACTACGTCTGGGTATACTCCCAGGATTATTCAGTCGACACCTGAGGCCAGACCTCTGAGACTGACACCTGCTCCCACCAATCAGGGTGGCAGGCTCAGGAGTGGGAGAGCCTATCGCGGCCTGGTCAGTCAGAGTTAGCTCCGCCCCCTGTCCATTTATACCTGCCGTTTTCTCTTCCTCCTTGCTTGTTATTCTTCTTGGATTCCTGGCCCCACTGCTGCCTTGCTCCAGCCTGCTTCTGCCGTGCTTCTGCCTTGCTTCAGTTCCGTTTATCCTGCGTTGCTCTGCCCCTGGCTTGCTTCTGCTCCGTGCTCCCGTTTGTATACCCCACTACTTCCTGATCCTGACTGGCTCATTCACCGCTCCGTTTCCTCGCGGCGTTCCGTGGGCTACTGTATTCCCTTGCGTGTTCCCTGTTTGTACTCCCTTGCACTTAGACAGCGTAGGGACCGCCGCCAAGTTGTACCCCGTCGCCTAGGGCGGGTCGTTGCAAGTAGGCAGGGACAGGGCGGTGGGTAGATTAGGGCTCACTTGTTCCCTTCACCTCCTTCCTGCCATTACAGCTGCAGAGACCGCAAATCCTTTTAAGATTTTGTCAAGAAAAATAGTAATTGGTCCAAAGATGGAATCCCTCCCTGACACAATTGGCAATTGGTCGTCCAGGGGGTTTAGACATACATTTATGAATCTTAGGAAGACAGTAGAGGACAGGAGTAACAGGGTGAGTGACTATTAAGTAATCCCTAAAATCTATGTCAATAATCCCATCGATAACACCTCGTTGTAAAAGGTCATGAATCCTAAGTTGAATTCTAAATCTAACGTCATGACCCAATCTCTCATATACATTAGTGTCTTCTACATGTCTTCTAATCTAATTTAACTATTATCAACCCGTCCTGCAAAAACAAGCCCTTACAGAGTTTTTTTGACTGAAAAATAAAAGAAGTTATTTTTAAAAAAAGTTATATATTTGTGCAAACGCTGCAAAATATAAAAAAAACTATATGCATATTGCATCGTCGTAATCGTATCGACCCGCAGAATAAAGTTACAATTTTATTTATAGAGTACGATGAACACTGTACAAAAAAAAATTTTCAGAATTGATGGTTTTTGGTCACCTTGCTTGCCAAAAACTGGTATAAAAAGCGATTAAAAAAAAAAATCGCATGTACATCAAAATAGTACCAATGAAAACTACAGATTGTCCCGAACAAATAAGTCCTAAAAAAGTTATGGCTCACAGAATATGGCGACACAAAATGTGCAGAGTGTGTTCCAAAAGCAGATAAGATTGGTCACCATTTATCAGTGCGACACAGGCCACACATCTGCGGATTATTATTTATTTACCGCATTATTATACCCTCTTATTATGCCCTGATGTACTCTGCCCAGCTTACATATGCCCCCACATTATAAACCGAAATACCAGTAGAACCCCAAACAGTAGAACTACCAAGCAAAAGCCATGCTCCAAAAGCCAAATGGCGCTCCCTCCCTTTTGAATCCTACAGTGTGCCCAAACAGCAGTTTACGTCCACATATATGGCATCGCCATACCTGGGAGAACCCGCTTAACAGTTTATGAGGTATTTGACTTCAGTTGCACAAACTGGGCACAACATATTGTGCACTAAAATGGCATATCAGTGGAAAATTGCAATTATCCCTGTGCGCCAGCCGCTGCGCATTAACCCCTTTGCGCACCATAACAAAATAGCAAGTCATAGTGCGACAGCTGTGTATTACTGCTGACACTTAGGACTAATGGCCAGCAACAGCAATCGCGCTGTTACAGAAGCCTGTAAAAATGACAATATACATTGGTATTGCAGTGTATTGTTCCAGAGATCTGTCATACCTGGGAGAACCCACTTTACAGTTTATGTGGTTAGATTCTCAAGTGGCACAAACTGGGCACAACATATTGTGCGGTGAAATGGCATATGAGTGGAAAAATTGCAATTTTCAGTTTGCATCATCCACTGCGTATTCATTTCTGAAAAACACCTGTAGGGTCTAAATGCTCAAAACACCCCTTGAGAAATGCCTTAAGGGGTATAGTTTCTAAAATTTCATTTTTTTATTTTTTTGGTACATCAGGGGTTTTGCAAATGCGACATGGTGTCCACAAACCATTCCAGCAAAATATACACTCCAAAAGTAAAATACCGCTTCTTCCCTTCTGAACCCTCCCATACGTCCAAATAGCAGTTTATAACCACATATGGCATATTACCATACCCGGGAGACATTGCTTTACAAATGTTGGGGTTCTTTCTCTCCTTAATTTTTTGTGAAATTGAAACATTTTGAGCCAAAACTACATCTTATTGGGAAAAATAGTTTTCTTTCTTTTCTTTTTACTCGGGAAAAGTTGATTTACAAATGTTGGGGTGCTTTTTTCTCCTTTATTCCTTGTGGAAATGAAAAAAAATTGAGCTAAATCTACATCTTATCAGAAATTTTTTTATTTTTCATTTTCATGGCCCAATTCAAATAAATTTGTGTTTTTTCTATGTTTTGGCACCACAAGACCTCTTCAAACCTGACACAGTGTCTAAAACGTATTCTAATAAAAAGAAGGCCCTAAAATCCACTAGGTGCTCCAACAGTTCTGAGGCCTATGTTGTAGTCAAGTAGCACACTAGGGCCACATATGGGATATTTGTAAAAACTTCAAAATCATGGCAATAAATATAGAGTTGTGTTTCTCAGTTAACACTTGCTGTGGTACAGAAAAAAAAGGAATAAAATTGACTACCTGCGTCTTCCGTAGGCGGGGCATAGATTATGACCGCATTTTAGCGAGGCTCGCAGTGATAAATCCGCTTGACACCACGATCATTCGCGACCCATCTGCTCCCCAACTGCCATGGGAATGCCACTGTCTCAAACCTTCATGGTGGAAGCCGCAAATTTTACTTCTTTCTCGGGAAGCCTGGGGTGAAACACACCTGGCGCAGAGGATCAGGGGCTATCGGCCATCTTGAGACCTACAAGTCCGCCGCTCGCTACAGCACAGAATACCGGCGGCTATCTGATTGCCGCCTGCCTATTCTTCTGCCCCCCCACCCCCCACAGAGGAGTATCGGTGGGGAATCTGACCCTTCAGATTGAGGATATTACCCGGTACTGGTGAGTACCGCTACTGAAGCACCATATAATAGGTGCAACCCAAATTGGCGGGAATAAGCCACAAACTGAGGGACTAACCTGTAAGAAAAGTCCATAAACACAGTTACAGGATTCCACTCTTACCTACTCTGCGGTGGTTGCCTGACACTTTCTATCCTACATATTATTGGGACGCCATATCACTTATATTATTAATCTGATTTTTTTATATCATACCATTATTTCTATGGGACTTTTGCTGAATACTTAGACGCTACTGCCAACTAGCGATCATTCCTAACAATACAATTTGGACTACAATTTTTTTGTTGTATCCGTACACACTTTCTGGAAGTTTATATCTCTACTGGACTATTGATAATATCAGATTGTTCATTTTATCCTATTGACGCTTTCACGACTTTCTGAATACCTACAATTTCCTGCTGACCTATTATTGCCTCAGGACATTGTTTTTGTAATTCATCACTCAATCTATGATCTTATTATGGCCTCTAACTACAATATCTGATTGGTGGTTCTTACCTATTTATCGGACTCTATATGGACCTGCATATTTTTAAGTGATGCTGACACTATACCTCCAAAATGTAAGGGACAATCCCCATGATCTTTAGCCCTCCTATCTCTCCTCCTGCTATGGTGATGGAGAAATTTCTCAATAAATTCTCTGAGCCTCAGCCACAGTGTTTGACCAGTTAGACCCAAGGAAGTGGCACTATGAGCTCCGCAACAGCCAAAGGAAAAACTGGTAAGCATAAAGGCCTAGACCCCTGCTGACCCAGCTTCCACAATTTACCCAAACTCTCCAGAGCTCACTCATACAGGAGACATTACTCCACCAAATCCATCGCCCCTAGATAGTCCTATGTCTACTCCAATTATCGATAAACAACATGCTACTGTGTTGGTGGTAGTAGTATCTTGTCTATTAATGCCACTCTTTGATAATCGGATGGATTTAATTCATGCTTCTATCAATTTGGCGTTGGTTGAAGTGCGCAATATATAGCGCATCTGGAGAACAGGATGCTTGTTTGTGAAACCTTGTTGTCTGATCTAGATAATTTGATAACCCATCGTCAAAATGCTGAAATTATCCTAAAAGACAAATTGGAAGACCTCGAAAACAGATGCAATAATCTGTGATTTGTGGGAACCTCTGTAAACGTTGTGGGCGAGGATCTTCTACAACTCCTGGTGAAAGACCTTCCATCTGCCCTTCAACTAGATCCTCCTTCGGACCCCCTCCCTATCGAAAGGGCGCATAGGATTGGTCCTCCGCGGGGGGAGAGAGACATCAGACTGCGCCCAGTCATAGCGATTTATCTTAACTGGGTGATTAAAAAGCGCATTTTAAGGATGTATAGACAGACCGACAATTTACAGATCAGAGGATCAAAAATCCTTATCTTGGTATTCAGTTTCAACTTCTTTATCCAGCACGGCTTAAACTGACCGAAAACGGCAAGATCACCATCTGTGTACACCCTGGAATGGCCCAACGACAATTCCTGCGAGACAATCCTGGCTGATCGGTCTTCACTCTATAAGTTTGGGGATGTATTTCCCTTCCTTTTTCTAATGTTTTCTCCAATTTCACAGTGTTCTATAGGTGTGCCTATGGTGCCCTTTTTGTTCTATATTGCTGACTTTCATTGTCAACATTGTCATGATATGAATATTGTTTTGTCTAATTTTTCATGTTTTCCTCCTAACCCAGGTCTTTCCTTACCCCCTCCTTCCCTGGAGACGTGTGTCTTCTCTCAACTACTTCATAACGGGACTCCCTGCTCGCTGGGACAGTGGACACCGAAAATACTATCTCTTACTACCCTGCATCAGGATCACTCCCTCAGGTACAAGGACAGGCTCGTTGGGGTATCGACGCGACCCGGAATAAATACTTTAGATGGGGCAATCGCATTGGTTCTTTGTTAGCAAAGAATACACAAGATACTCAAACCATAACAAGGTAAAACTAGTAGATCCTAGATCTCACTCCGATATATTGGACCCTGTACTTATCCGGCATGCATTCATGGACTATTTTACTCATTTATATTGGAGAGCATCCTACGAATCGGAGGAGATATAAACCTTTGTCTAAACTGAATTTACCTAAATTATCGGTTAATTGTAGAGAACTGTTAGATAATGAGATCACAGAATATGAGGTCACTTCTGTTATTTCTAATCTATCCAATAATAAAACTCCATGCCCTGATGGTCTATCTGCAGAATATTACAAACTTATACTCCCTGATATTGTCCCCACACAGAGAAGGACTCTACAGGCTATATACAGGGGAGAGATTAATCCCCCTGAATTTCATTAATCTAGAACTATATTGCTTCTGAAATCTGACAGGGACTCAGCCTCCCTCTCATCATACCGACCCATCTCCCTCCTAAAACAAGATTATAAACAACTAACCAAAATTTTAGCTGATCGTCTCCAGAGTATGCTTGGGCCTATTATCACCCCGGCTCAATTGGAGTTCCTTAGAAATAGACACTCCACAAAGGGCATCAGTCACGCGGTGGCAGCTACAGTCTCTGCATGTGATCCTTCCTCCCACGTGACAATGCTGCTGGGTCTCGACGCAGAAAAGACGTTCGATTTAGTATCATGACCGTTTCTTTCAACAGTGTTACAACATCAGACTTTTGAAGAACGATTTCTTACCTTTTTATCAGACTCCCAGGCATGCACCTCCACATCTCTCACCATTAACGGGTTTAACTCATTCCCTATTCTAATCTTTCGAGGTACACGCCTGAGCTGTCCTCTTTCTCCGCTATTGTTTAATCTCTCCTTAGATCCACACCTTCGCCACTTACATACTATGACACCTTTCCAGGGCATTAAAGTTGGTGATTGTCAGGTAAAACTATCAACATTTGCTGATTATATATTGCTTTACATATCTAACCCGGCTGCTTCCCTCCCATGTATTCTCCGAGACATTTCATATTATGGCTCCGTGTCGGGCTTCAGAGTCAATTTGCACAAATCAGAGGCTTTGATTCTCAAGGGCTCTTCTAAACCAACTCGGTCCTCGGGATATGCCTTTAAAGAGGCTCTGTCACCACATTATAAGGGCCCTATCTTGTACATAATGTGATCGGCGCTGTAATGTAGATTACAGCAGTGGGTTTTATTTAGAAAAACGATCTATTTTCACCAAGTTATGACCTATTTTAGCTTTATGCTAATGGGTTTCTTAATAGACAACAGGGCGTGTTTATCGTTTTGACCAAGTGGGTGTTGTGGGGAGAAGTGTATGACACTGACCAATTAGCGTCATACACTTCTCCCCATTCATTTACTCTGCACATAGTGATCCTGCGTTGTTCACTATGTGCAGTCACATACACACACATCAATGTTACTGAAGTGTTTTGACAGTAAATAGACATCGCGTCCAACCAGGACAGGATGTCTATTCACAATCCTGACACTTCGGTAACGTTTGTGTGTGACTTACTCACACAGCGCATCGAGATCACGCTGTGCTGTCATTTCCAACAAATCTCACTAGATTACGCTTGCTGTGCTGTAAGACCCACACAAACGTTACCGAAGTGTCGGGATTGTGAAATGACATCCCATCCTGGTTGGACACGATGTCTATTTACTTTTAAAACACTTCAGTAACATTGATGTGTGTGTATGTGACTGCACTTCTCTCCACAATGCCCACTTGGTCAAAAGTAAAAACACACCCAGTTGTCTATTAAGAAAGTCATTAGCATAAACCTAAAATAGGTCATAACTTGGTGAAAATAGATAGTTTTTAAAAATAAAAACCACTGCTGTAATCTACATTACATCGCCGATCACATTATGTAAAATATAGGGCACTTATAATGTGGTGACAGAGCCTCTAAGTGGAATTCTGATCACATTCCTTTCCTGGGAGTCAACCATCACGTCTCTACAAGTGCAATGTGGATCCCCTTGTGGAATATCTAGAGTCCCAACTTCTAGGAAGAGCGAACTTGTTGAAAATGGTAATCTTTTCCAAATTACGATGCATGTTACAATCCTTACCTATTTATTTAAGGCCATTAGATGTTAAATGTATTAATGCCCTATTTCGTGGTTCATATGGAATCACAAATGGCATGGGGTAGGTCTATGTATCTTGCTGCAATGTCGTGATAACGGAGGTATTAATTTTTCCCAAATAGATTCTATAATATGGCAGCCCACTTACGGGTGTTTGGGGATTGGCTGACTGGTAGCTCCTGCTTTACTGACCGCACTCTAGACAAACAATTTTTGTGGCCCGCTTCCCTGATGTGCCTTTTACATGCTCCCTACTCTGCTTTAACACTTGAATAATGAACTAATCCCCTTATTAGGACAGCATGGAAGACATGGACTAAGGTTAGACAACATTTAGGTTTAAACCCTAGATTTTCTTTATTCCTCCTTGGACCAATAATCCAGACTTTCAAAACGGTCCCCCTCATGCGATGCTTCGCACATGGGTTTTCGAAGGACTAACTCGTATTGAACAGATAACTGATTTGTCAGAACGTCGCCCTTATTTGTTTAATGAGATCCGCACATGACACGAACATGTGGGACCACCTATTTTAGCCTGTAGTTATGCTCATAAGGTAATTAGACACTTAGAGGATAAAGATTGGGATGATGTCTTTTGTCATCTGACTGCATCACATCAAAATAGAAGACGTTTCATAACTATATATTACAATATCCTATGAAAGCGACTTAATTATTCTGCTTCAAAATTGGGCACATCATATTGGGTGGAACACCTAGACAACATAACACACAATGATATACTAACGTCCATGGTGACTGCAGCTAATCATCTTCCATCATCCATGTATTCCATCAGAGATGACATTTAAGATAGCCCACAGAGCTTACATCTTGGTATCTTATCCTCCTCCATGATTCATATTCCGAAACATCACAAAAAACTATTATATTATGTCTCAGCAGAAAGATGGTCTTGCAGGTTTGGATTGGAAATTATCCTCCCACCCATCGTATTTTTTCTGGAAAAGCTATCTTAATTGTTTCGAATAGACTGGGTGGAAACTTCCCTTTCTAAAGAGAGTAAAGTTGGAAACTTCGTTAAACTATGGAATAAATTTATACTTTTCTCATCTCATTTGAAACAAAAACTCAAAGATTGCTTTGGTTCAACTACTTGGTATCTAGAGCGTCAATTGATAGGTGAAATACCAGTTACGGTATAATCCTGCTTCCCTAAGCGGCTACAATTAACATCAAATGATACACGTGTTATTTTTCTTATTACTGATTTTGTGTTCCTTAGTAAGTGTAATAACTGATTATTGCTTAATTGGGCAAAATCTCACATATGAACCAGCTTGGCTCACTCTCTATTTTTCCTTTGTTTGAAGCTGAAATTTTTGGACCTTTTTTTTTTTTTCTATGCGAACCCTAACTCTTTGTTCCATAGGGTCGCCTGTTTTAATTTTTTTACGCACTGATGTCAAAGTGTTGTGAGATCCAATCACCGTAGAGCACAACTCTAAAACTGTTTGTTACTATATTCTGATGTTGTGTGTGTGTGTGTGTGTGTGTGTGTGTGTGTGCGCGCCATGACCTCAGAGAAGCAATTGTTGCGTCTCATCAATCTGGGAAGGTTATAAGGTAATCTCCAAACTATTTAAAATTCACAGTTCTACAGTGGGAAGGATTAATTACAAATAGTGAGCCTGAAAGACAGTTGCCAATCTTCCCAAGAATCAGTGTCCCAGCAAATTCAGACCAAAGTCAGAACATTTAACCCATTAACGACATGCAACGTACAGTTACGTTGTTGCAGTTTGGTACTTAATGCAACGGCACATAACTGTAGATGGCAGTGATAGCGCGGGCTCAGAAGCTAAACTTGTGCTATCACAAGCGGGTGTCAGCTGTACATTACAGCTGACAACCTGCTGTAACGGCGGTGACTCGAGAAAGATTCAATCCCTGCCATTAACCCCCTAAATGCTGCAGTCAAAAGCGACCGCGGCATCAGGCGTTTTGTAGCCGATCGGCACCCCTGCAATGCGATCGCAGGGGTGCCGATGGCTGCTTTGGCAATCGGAGGTGTAACACTGGCCTCATGGTCTGCGGAGTACGGAAGCCTATTAGGCCCCACCCAGAGGCGGGGTCTTAAAGGCTTTCTGTCGGGACAAGAATATAGTGCGGGCTCAGAAGCTGAGCCTGTGCCATTAGCCGCGGGTGTCAGCTGTAAGTTACAGATGACACCCTGCTCTAACAGCAGGGACTGGAGCTAGCTCCTATCCCTGCCATTAATCCCTTACTGAAGTCAAAAGCGATCACAGCATCTATGTGGTTTTTAGTGGATTGGCACCCCGTGACGCGATAGCAGGGGTGCCAAAGCTTGCTGAGGCAACCGGAGGCCTAATAGGGCCCGCTCAGAGGTAGAACCTAATAGGCTTGCTGTCAGTGTATAACTGACAGCTCTAATAAACTGAGCTATGTAGTTAGTGCAGTGTAGTAGAATAGCGATCATAGCTTAATGGCTTCAAGTCCCCTAGGACACAAAAAAAGTTTAAAAAAAGTTCATAAAAGTGTTGTATAAAAATAAAAAAAATAACGTTTCAAGTTAAAAAAACAAAAAATGCCTTTTTACCCATAAGCGTTTTATTATAGGACAAAAATGAAAACATTTTAAAAAAGTACACATATTTGGTATCGCCGCGTCCGTAATGACCAAACTATAAAACGTTAACATTATTTTTCCTGAACGATGATAGCCGTAAAAAAATGGCCAAAAAAATGGCGATTCTGGCATTGTTTTTTATTACCACCCATCTCAAAACATAGAACAAAAAGTGATTAAAAAGTCGCATGTAACCCAAAATAGTACCACTAAAAGATACAACCTGTTCCGCAAAAAACAAGCCCTTACACAGCTTTTTTGGTGAAAAAATAAAAAGTTATGGCTCTAAGAATATGGTGACACAAAAGATTTTTTTTTAAAAAACGTTTTTTTTGTGCAAACATTGTAAAACATAAAAAAATTTCGTATTAAAAACCACCAAGTATGGCGAAAAAAAAAAAAAATAGAAATCTTTGTTTTTAACTTTCATCACCAATGCAATATTAAATTTGTTTTACCTTTAGTCTACTAGATTTTGACCACAATTTTTAACCCTTTTTGTAACTTTTTGGGTATATCACAATGGTTTAGAAAATTATGTCATTTTTCTAAAATTTGGTAGGAACTTATTTTTATGCACCTAGCCAATTTGGAAGAACCCTCAAAGAATTTATCTAGGGGTGTGATCACTTTTTTGACCCCACAGTTTTTTTTCAGAATCTTGTGGAAATCCGGCATGAAAAATAACATTTTAAATTGTTTCACAAATGCTTCATTTATAGGACAGATTTTTATTGGGCTATTTGTACTGCTATACCCCCAAAATGGTTCAAATATGTTGTCTGGAGACATGACAGTGCCTGGAAGTGAAAGAGCAGCCTTAGAATTTCAGGGCTTAAGTTTCGCATGATTAGTTTAGAAATACCCCCAAATTAGCCCTAATATGCTCTTTGTGGCCAAATGTCTTTTCTTATGCCTCTTCTGGCACAGATGCGACACCTTTTCTGGGGGTGGAGTTTTTTCGCTGTGTCTGACACTTCACCAGGAAAGTGCTGCCCTGGATCTATCCTGGGGACTTCACTTGCAGAGGTAGAACTTTCTCCTACCTCTGCCACATTACCAAAGAGAATGGATTTTATTACCTTCTCCTGGTATTCCAGGTATGTCGCCTCATGACCAGTGCTCTTGTAGATAACAAAGGAGTTGAACAATGCCATTTGGATGAAGTACACCACCAGTTTTGTATACTAAATTTTAGATTTCCGCATGACATTGTACGGTTTGAGCATCTGGTATTCTAGATCCACTCCCCCCATAAATTTATTATACCCCTGGATGCACACAGGCAGTGACGTGGTGGTGGATGTTGCACAAGAGACAGCATATGGCATCACATATGGATGTCCGCATTAGGACATCCTTGTATTCCCTCAATTTAAAAAAAACAAGGACCCATTTGCTATGGAGCACCCCGCTGTCCCCAAGCTGCAGGGTTTGGCTCAGAAGGGTCTTTGGGAGGTTCCTTTTTGCCGACCGTCCCACATGCCACCGTTTTTTGCTCCGCCAAGCACTTGAGCAGGGGTACACACTTGTACCAGTAGTCAAGGTACAGGTGGTACCCCTGATCAAACAGTGGGTGCAGGAGGTCCCAAAAAATCTTCCCAGTTGTGGCCAGAACAGGGGGACAGTTTGGGGGCTCAATGTGACTGTCCCTTCCCTCATAAATGATAGAAGTATGTGTGTAGCCCAACTCGACTCACACAACTTATACATTTTAATGCCATAACTGCCACGCTTGTTGAGGTCATCATGGGGGGGGGGGGCACTGGGAATTATAATTGTAGTGGATACATTTTTGAATTGCCTCAAAAGGAGTCCTGGGCATTATAGTGCGGTATAAGGGGCAGTGGTAGAGCACATCAGTGGACCAATAGGCCCTCACTGATTGTTTATTCGTTAGGACCATATTCAGCACCAATCCCCAGTATTGCAGCATTTCTGCTGTGTTGGTGGCATAAAAAGAACTGGGGTTCACAGCAATAAATGGTTGAGCACAAGGATTTGTCTGCTCAACAATTGTTTTCTGTACTTGGACCCCTGCAGCAGCAGTAAAGTCCGGTACTTGTGAGGTGTTGGAGGTTGATGGCAACCAATTAGGTTCAGGTGCAGGTGTAACCTGAACGCTAACCAGTGTGAGGCTGGAGTACCTTGGGCCCACCAGAGGAAATAATTATTGGGCCCACTCGTCAGCTATATAGAAATAACGCGACCACTCTTAATAGTGTAGTAAAATGTGTGTAGTAAACCAAAGACCAATATTACCACCACATAGTGACCATATAGTGGTAGATACCAGCCCTACACAAGCACTCTGCAGATAGATAGCGCCACACAGCCCCCCCTAGTAGATAGCACCACACAGCCCCCCCCTAGTAGATAGCGCCACACAGCCCCCCCCTAGTAGATAGCGCCACACAGCCTCCTAATAGATAGCGCCACACAGCCCTCCTAGTAGATAGCGCCACACAGCCCTCCTAGTAGAAAGCACCACATAGCCCCCTAGTAGACAGCACCATACAACCTCCCCTAGTAGATAGCTCCACACAGCCCCCCTAGTAGATAGCGCCACACAGCTACCCCAGTAGATAGCACCACACAGCCCCCCTAGTAGATAGTGCCACACAACCTCCCTCCATAGTAGAAAACACCACACAGATAGCCCCCACCAGGAAAAATAATTGTACTTACCTAGCCCCGCTCCCACGATGGACAGATCGCTCCACCGTCTCAGACAGGAACCTTGCGTAGGCCAGCGTGATGCAATGACGTCATCACACCAGCCTTCAGAGGGACTCTGTCGCAGCGTCTTATAGGCTGCCCTTCTGTGGCCTGCAGCCTATACTATTCAATTGTATCTGTCTCCTGAGGACGCAGATACAATTGAATGTAGCAGCCACCGGGGCCCCCTCCGGTGCTAGCAACGCCACCGGTCATGCACGTAATGTGCCGGGCGGCGTGGACCACCTCATGCCGCGGGCCCCGTAGCAGCCGCTATGGCTGCTATAATCGGCAGGGGTCCTGAGAGGATGGGGGACCTGGGCAATTGCTCAGTTTGCCCCCCCTAATGACGGCCGTGCCCACAAGAGTGACAGCAGGGCAGGGAGACAATGCCTCTCTGCTCCGCTGCTGGATAAAAGCAGTTCGCTGTCTGGGCCCACAGAAGGATCCTCCGGTGGGCCAGTCCGACGCGGACGCTAACCCTCCTGAGACTGAGAAGAGGTTCCTCCGTGTCAGTTGAGGGGGAGGACAGAGCAAAAGCGGATCCAATATCACTCACACTCTCTGTATCCGATGCGAGCATCTCATATGCCTCTTCTGCGGTAAATGTTCTACAAAAAATGTAGAATATAGAACTTTGTTTTGTGTTTTTTTTTTACATAAAACACTAACGTACACTAAGTTTTATTTTATTTTATGACACTAAAACGAACTAACTTACACTGACTAAACTACACTGACAAAAAGACGATGACTAACTGACTGACACCGACGCTGATAGACTGATGAACTAACGCTGACTAACAGATAGACTGACGTTGTCTGACAGACGATCTGACTGACACTAACTAAATTGATACTGACTAAATTAACACTACCACTGACTAAATTGACACTAACACTGACTAAATTGACACTGACTAACCACTTTTTTTTTGTGTTTTATGAATTTTGAAAATACAAACAAAGAAAAAAAACTCCCTTATACACTGGGAGAGGTAGGGGAGTGATCACGGTGGGGGAACTGTGATCAAGGGGTGGGGTTATCTCTTTTTCTTCCAATGACGAAACAGGCTCTGATCTCTTCGACATACATTCACCAACAGAGGAGATCAGAGCCTGTAAACATATTTTACTTAACTTCTAAGCGCCGATTGGTACAGACAAGGGAACGCTCTGATAGGTCCCTTGTACTCTGCCTGGTGACAAGGGCAAATGCTATGTGCAGTTCACGTCGCTGTGGTGTAGCGCCGCGCGGCAGATTAATTTTTAAAGTGCAGACGTAACTGCACGTCTAGGTGCGAGTAGTTACTGCTCACCTGGACATGCAGTTACGTCACAGTGCGGGAAGGGGTTAAAATCTATGAAACACCCCTAGATAAATACCCCGAGCGGTGTATTTTCCGAAACGGAGTCACTTTCCGGGGGTACCTCAGGTCTCTGCAAATGCGAAATGGTGCCCAAAAACCAATCCAGCAAATCTGCATGCCAGATAGTTCGTCTGCCTTTCTGAGCCCTGCCGTGTGTCCAAAAAGCAGTATATGACCACATATGGGGTATTGCCGTACTTGGGAAAAATTGCTTTACAAATGGTGGGGGTGCTTTTTCTTCCTTATTCCTTGTGAAAATAAAAAAACGTCAACATTTTAGTGGAAAAAACAGTTGATTTTCATTTTCACTGCCAGTTCTTTCTGACTCTTAAATATTGTCCAATTGGTATTCCCCCCCTCTTAAAGGGGTTGTCCGACACTACCGCTCAAATTTTTAAAAGATCTGGCCGCACTACAAAGGTTTCATATAGTCCCCCCAAATACCTTTCTCCAGTTTATTTAATTTTTCTGTTGATCCTCGTTGCCCAGGATTGCTTCCAGTGTTTGTTTATGTACATGATTCCTGGCCCGCGGCTGCTTTGATTTAATTGGATGCGGGCGGCGCATGCGCAGTAGACACATTTGTGTTTGTGTGAAAATAGAAGGTGCAGACATGGAACAGAGATCTCAGCTAACTGGACCAATCCCTGTAACAGACGTCACTCATGACGTGCCGTACAGGCCAGAGGCCGGAAGGAAGCTGTTGCAGACTATGGACGGGAAATGACCGGAAGAGTAAATTTCACAGAGGGTCGGCGTCACGTGACCAGCGACGGGAATGGTAAAACAGGGCATTTTCTGAAACGTAAGTAAATTACAAAGTGTGTTTGATTGGTAATTTGAGGTAAATAGCCATTAGATAGTTAGTCCTGGAAAACCTCTTTAAGTGTCAGTGGATGCCATCTGTTCCAATGCAAAAAATTATTCGTAGATTTAGTTTTTTGATAAATTGCTGTAGAGACACTGCCACCAGGTTCCAGGGAAATCCTAAGATCTAAAAAGTTTATAGTTTTGGGATGAATCTCAGGAGTGAATTTCATCCCTATATCATTGTTGTCTAGTATCGTAACAAAATCATTAGATAAACCCATATCGCCGTCCAAAGGATCAAAACGTCATCTATATATCTTCCCCAAAATGAAATATGACGAGTAAAAAAAACAAAACAAATTTGCATAGGTGGGTGCACAGACTGTATTTCCCATCAAAGATTAAATAATTGTGTGTCAGTACAAAATCTAAGCGCGTAAGGACAAAATAATTGTGTTGTTGAAAATGAGTGCCCTTAGTGCAAAGAAAATGTTGCACGGTAGTAAGGCCAAGCTTGTGATGAATACTGCTATAGAGGGATTCGACGTCAAGGCTTGCAATTAATGTAGTTGGTGGGACATGGATTTCCTGGAGTCTGGTGACATTGTCTTTGTTGTCTTTCAAGTACGAAGGAAGGGTAGTGATGAAAGGAGAGAGTATCTAATTTACGGAAAGGGACAGGGCGAGTATTTTTGTTTACATTTCTACATTTAATTGGAAAAAATTTTGATTTTCATTTTCACGGTACTAATTCCACTAAATTCAGCAAAAAAAACTGTGCGGTCAAAATGCTCACTTTACCCCTCAATAAATTCTTTGAGGGGTGTAGTTTGGCAAAGACTTCTTCAAACCTGACATGGTGCCTAAAATATATTCTAATAAAAAGGAGGCCACAAAATTCACTAGGTGATCGTTTGCTTCGGAGGCCTGTGTTTGAGTCCAGTAGCACATTAGGGCCACATGTGGGATATTTATTAAAACTGTAGAATCTATGCAATATTGAGTTGCATTTCTCTGAGATTCCGTCGTTAAAACGGAAACCTGCCGGAATGGTGACGAACAAAAAACCATTAGCGATGTTTCCGTCACCATTGATATCAATGGTGACTGAAACGGAAGCTGTGGTTTCACTTTCACTTTGCGTTGCAGGGTTCACCCGACGGAAACCTCTGATGGAACCCCGGAACGGAAAGCGAACGGTGATGTGAACAGGCCCTTAGACTGTTTTGAAGTGAAGACTGTGTGATGTTGCCTTCCTTTATTACTTTGGACTGTTTTCATGGTAAGGATCCATCACAAGGGGTAACGTGCACACAGCCCTCCTGTTTATAGAGAGTGCTGCATCTGTTTTGTATATTGCTGGTCCCAAAAACCAACAGTGCACCTGTATACAAAGCCGTACGCCAACAAAACCAATAACAGAATTACAGACTAACACTACTTATAAGCATGCATTCATATTACCCTATTGGACCCTTACAACAGAGAACAGTGCACAGTCAGCTGGGGTCATGACCATGTGTAAATATTGTTTCTGCATCAGTAGATGGGGTTAATGGGGCATCATTCGGTTATCCAGTTGGGGCCACCCCTTTAAATTACAGTCATATTCTTCTGAAGGTATCTGTGTGTTCACAGTCCTAAAAACTCGAATTGCCCTTCAGCCCAAGTCACATTTATTAATACACAAAGGTCCTTTATTGATGTGGCGAAAGGAAGATCATCAGTGTTGTCCTAGTGACGCTTCTTTTTAATCTTTCACTTGTACCTTTGGCAAAATATATCTATTAATAAATTAATACCAAAGATGCCAAACTTTGTAGAACGGTTACAATTTTTTACTCCAGGTTTACGTACTTTGATGGTGCTCTTCCCTCATCAGAAACTTTTCCAAACTTTTTTCTGCAGAACTGGGTAACCTCCTTAGGCCAGATTGTGTCCATTTTTCTGATGCAGATACACTAATGCATGTGAATGGGATTTTGACACTTTCATTTACATGCTGCAGTGTGGATTTAGGGATTTGATGCAGATTTTCAAATCTGTAGTATGCCCCATCCATTATGGATTTCTAGTAGATATTTTGGGGATTTAATTCATTTCAATTGAAATCAGCTGCTGTGCAGAATTTTTCTGCAGACGTCCACACCATTTGAACATAGCTATAATCTGGAAAAACAGTTTCTGAATAATGTTTACACTTTTCTGCAGTGGGTTTCGCTGCAAATATAGGGCTGAATTCATGCATCACATCGCAATTTTTTTCTGATAAGTGGGATTAGGATTTTGAAAAAGGAAGCTGCACTGAAAATTTGTGTCAATCCCGTCACATCTGAATGTGGCCTTAGAAAATAAGTATATACTGAATACTTACGTCTCTTTCCAAATGCCTTCTTTTTTTTCTTGATTTCTTTAGGTTTTTCTATCTCCTCTGGCTGTTCTGCAAACAGAATAAAATTGAATTATAAGAAAGAAAAGTGGTGAGCGAAGAACAAAGTACATCTGTAGAGTATCGTTGCCACATCTACATAGGACAAGTATCTTTTTTAATCCAATACTTTATAAAAAGCTGCTCACCTAGAACTTACATTTGGCTCTGGTAAACAATTTTATAGGAAATCATACAGTAATCTAAAATACATGCATTGGGTATGTGAGCAGAATTTCTTTCTTATAACCATGTAGTAAGCTGTTTTAAGAATGGTATAGATCACTTATTAGTATGTGTGATGCATCCAGGGGCCAATTGAATAGGACTTAATATGGCGTCAGTTATGTAAGCCTCCCCTCCCTCACAGGGTAACATGACGCATGTGTTGGGGAAACAGAGGAAACGTCCATGGGCTAAGTGAATAGGACTAATGGTGGAATAATTATAAACAACTACTTCACTGTGCGTGTATTTACTTGTGGAACATGGCTGCCTGTCTCTAGATGATGTATAAAATGTCTGCCTGCCTCTAGATGAGGTAGAAAATATCTGCCTGTCTTTTGTCATGTTGTTAATAAAGTTAGTCGTTAAATTAAAACATACACAACACATACAGAGGAGACCGGTAGAAGTATGTAAGAGATGCTGCTACACAGACACTGACAGGTATGATGATGAGATGTTGAGTTTACCATTTGGGTTTTATGGTCGTTACGTTTGCAGCGATACGAACTATGTGTACTTTTAATTTTTATTTTTTTTACATAATAAAGCATTTGGTTAATGGGGAAAAATATAATTTTTTATATATATTTTTAGAACTTGACTATGCCTACCAGGTCCTAATAGGAGTACAAAGATGGGAGAGCTAGGGTCCTTCATTGGGGCCCCCTGCTGCCTTGGACACCGACGGGGTGACAGAGGTAGCCCTTCTCTCTTTCTAACTGCTTAGATGTCACAATGACTATTGACCATGGCTTCTAAGGGGTTAAACTTCCGGGATTGTAATACTTGTAATATACCGCTGACACCAGCTACGGAAGGTGCGGGCTCAGCTCCTGTACCCGCAGCCGTACATATACGATGCTTCGCACTATCTATATAGCGCCAGAGTTGTAAGTGTTTGGTGAATGGCATTAAATGCATTTACAATATATTGAAACATTTTATTATTTCCGATTCTATAAATAAAAAAAATAAAACCTGATATTCCATTTAACATGAGGACATAATGTCCATTTAAGATACGTGCGGATTTGACTATAGGTCATTGCACCTATGTTTAAAAAGCAAAATGTGTTCACTGTTATAAGAGAGTATTAAAATTAAAAACAGCAATATATTAATGAATCAGAAATTGTGTGACACTTAGGTTTGTGTTATTTATAGAGACAAAAGAATTTGCAGTAATCTATGATCTGGCATCTTTATTTGTTTTAGGTAATAGGACAGCAGCCTCCCGAGACAGCCCTGCAAAAGAATATGCAGCACTATAACGCCGTTGAGCTCCACGTGGGAGCATGTCTGTCAAACAGATTTTTTTCAGGAGTTTTTCATGATAGCAATCCTATACTTTTATGCAAACCCCCAAAAAATAAAATAATGCTGAATAGCCAAAAAGTAATGCAGATAAGATTTAGGATACATTCAGACGAGCGTCGGCAACTTCGGACGTGAAAAACTGAAGTTTTTCACATCCGAGGTGCACCCGTGCGGGACGCGTTGTCACGGATCCCCTGTAGACTAGAGTCTATGGAGGGATGAGTGACGCGCAGTAAAATAGGACATGTCCTATTTTTTTTTACGGACCCTTCACACGCTCCGTTGAAACAACGGTCGTGTGAACGGCCCCATTGAAATACAGGAGTCCGTGTCGTGTAACGGCCGTTATTTTAACGAACGTCATACGGACGCGATACACGCTCGTCTGAATGAGCCCTAATACTTCATTAGATAAACATTAAAAGATGAATAAAAGTGGAGTTCCACAATAAAAACAGTGGTTGCACTAATACAGAATAGATTTCATATTAACCCATAAATGAGCAGGCCTGGACAGGCCTTAATGATTAGCTACATTTTTTCATTTTTGCCTCTCAGCAAGTTTTTTATTTTTTCATTGACGTGGCTATACAAAGCCTTGTTTTATGCAAGAGACATTTTATTTTTTTCCTGCGCAGTTTGGGGGTACAAAAAGTGTACTGTGTAAGTTATGTAGTTTATTTTTGTGGTGTGGATATAGAAAAAAGTGATTTTCTGCATTCTTTTTCTGTATCCCAGTCACTTTTCACACTTAGTAACCTGTTAAATTAATTCTTCAGGTTATTATGGTCATGTAGATACCAAATATGTGTTGTTTTTTTTGTTTTTATGTAATGTATGGGCAATAAAATATACTGTACGCTAAATAATCACTTTTTCCTTACTATTTCTATTATTTATTACTATTTTTATTTGTTACATAGTTACATAGTTAGTACGGCTGAAAAAAGACACACGTCCATCAAGTTCAACCAAGGGATGGGAAAGAGAAGGGAAAAAAATTCTACACATAGGCGCTGATATTTTTTTGTTCTAGGAAATTATCTAACCCTTTTTTAAAGCCATCTACTGTCCCTGCTGTCACCAGATCCTGCGGTAGACTATTCCATAAATTCACTGTTCTCACAGTAAAGAAGGCTTGTCGCCTCTGCAGGTTGAACCTTTTTTTCTCCAGACGGAGGGAGTGCCCCCTTGTTTTTTTAAGGGGTTTTACATGGAACAGGATTTTGTTAAAAAAAATATCTTAATCCCATGAAGTCATAACTTTGTAACAACTTAAATTTTTACTTGTAATGTATTAGAATACTCCTGCCTGCTAATACATTATACTGTGTCACTATGATACAGCCTCAAGTTAGGGCAGAACATAGTGTGCCCTAACAGCAGGCATACTGAACAGAAAGCCCTGGGATCCTTTCAAGATCCCCAGGGCTGACTGCAAAGTTCCGGTGATGCGATCGAAGAGGGGAGTCACGTTTATCATACTGCGGTCATGGACCGCGCTGATCAAAGTGCTAAACAGGAGCTGATCCCAGCTGTATTTATCAGACTTCTCAAAGAACAGGAGCTGTTTGTTAGTAACAGCTCCTGCTTAGAGCATGAGTGCTTCTTGGAACGCTCATAAGTCATTTCTACAGCAACGACAAAAGATGTCGCTGTAGATTCTGGACCTGTACCGCCTGCCGTCGAAAGACATTCCCTAATGACCAGATGACCCTAATGACCAAAAGTTTAAACATGATAATGTGGAAAGGGCAGAAGTGCTATAATCAAATAATCATGAGCATACTGTCCGACATGAATATAAACAAACATACCCATGTTCACAGAACCACAAGATAGGCGTCCAACCCTATATTTTAAGAACTATAATTATTATTATTATTTAATACCGGACACTTTTGTTGTATGCTAATGAACTTTATTTAAGACAAATTTTTAAACATTAATAAATCAAGGTATATTTTTTTTATGTTGAACTGAAGAGCTTTACCTTTAAGGGTGAGCAGGGCGGGCTTTAGAAGTGTGCAACCTATGCAGCTGCACAGGGTGCATAACCCCTCTACAATACAGGGGGGAGCCGTTACTACAAATAGGGAGGCTGCAGGCACTTCCAAATATTATTCCTGTGGCACCATATCCCTTTCACAACCGACCCGCCAGCAGCTCTTACAAATAGCTCTGACAGCTCCTGCGCTGCCGTATGTCTCAAAAATGAGCAGGAGCCACCAGAGAGATCCATAAGAGCTGGGGACGGCTCTGCCCTTGCTGTAATACTTGCAGGAGCGGTCAGCTGCTCTTACCGATGGCAATGAAGGCTCCTCTGCTTTGTAACATGTGAGAGGATATCTATCTTCTTACTCAGGTCAGAGCAGATGGTAAGAGTTGCTAAAAGTTCCTGTTAAAAGTGGGGCCCTAAATGCTTAATTATTGAATCAATAATGCAGTAAATTCAGAAGGCGGCGAGCAGAGAACTACATCGCTGATTTCTAGCGCGTCCAGGAGTATTGCAAGCACGTGGCTTATGTCAACCCCCCTCTTCCACAAAAAAATTATCTATATACATATACAGTTATTAAATCATACCACTATACCAGATAAAATATTACCGGCATACTGTTACTGAACACAACTCACTACAATATTACCAATAATAACAAAAACAGACAGGAGTATAATATCAGCACAGGGATTTAATATTACCACTTTACAAAGCATTAGCGTGACCTCATCTAGAATATGTAGTTCTGTTCTGGACTCCACTTCATAGAAAGGATGCCCTGAAGTTGGAAACAATACAAAGAAGAGCAACTAAACAAATAATTGGCATGGAGAATCTAAGTTATGAGGAAAGATTAAAATAATTAAACCTATTTAGCCTTGAAAAGAGACGTCTATGGGGGGACATGATTAACTTACATAAATATATCAATGGCCCATATAAGAAATATAGTGTAATCCTGTTCCATGTAAAGCCCCTCAAAAGACAAAGGGGCACTCCCTCCGTCTGGAGAAAAAAGGTTCATTTCCAGAGGCGACAAGCCTTCTTTACTGTGAATCTATGGAATAGCCTACTGCAGGAACAGTAGATGGTTTTAAAAAAGGCATAGATAATTTCCTAGAATGAAAAAATATCAGCTCCTATGTTAATGTGTATAATTTTTGTTTCCTCCCTTCCCTTTTTCCCAACCCTTGGTTGAACTGGATGGAAATATGTATTTTTTTCAACCGTACTAACTATGTAACTATGTATCAATATAAGGTCCAAATAATACCGCCACACCATAACCACATAGTGACTGAATAATTCCCCCATACTGTTACTGAATAATACTGCCACACCATAACCATAGTTTTTATTCAGTAACAGTATGGGGGTATTATTGAGTCACTACTATACAAAGAATAATATTACCACCATATAGAGCCCACTGAGATTTAGGGACCCAGAACCGGTCCCCCAGCGGTGGCATATCCCGGTTTCAACTCTATATGCATCCTCAGGACGCAGATACAGTTGAATCCAATGCTGGAGCAGGGAGCTGATTGCTCCTTGCACCAGCACTCACTATGTAATGCCGGCCGTGAGCGGCTCGACACCGACAGGCACAATTTAGTAATGTCATTGCGCCTGTCTGTGTGAGCCACACAGTGACCAGACCGGAGGAGCAGAGGAATCTCTGCCACTCTTCGTGGGAACAGGGATAGGCAAGTATTTATTTATTTATTTTTATTAGGCACCACGGGGACATTATACTGGGTATGGGTGGGCCGCTATGGGGCATTATACTGTGTGGGGGCAGCTATGAGGGCATTATACTGTATGGGGGCATTATATTGTGAGGGGCACTAAGGGGTCATTATACTGTGTTGGGGAAGCTATGGGGCATTATCCTGTGTGGGGGCCGCTTTAGGGCCATTATACTGTGTCGGGGCAGCTATAGGGGTATTATGCTGTGTGGGGCAGCTATGGGGCATTATCCTGTGTGGTGGCAGCTATAGGGGCATTATCCTGTGTGGGGGCATCTATAAGTGGATTAGCCTTTTTGGGAGCAGCTATAAGGGCATTATACTGTGGGGGCCCACTCAGATGTGTTTCGCTCCCCTCGTGCTAAACCCCTAGCTATGCCTCGGATGGCCACAGATGGACGGGTCGGGTCACATGACCCACCATCAGCGGCCATCGTCGATCCTCAGCGACTCGCAGCAGCAGGATACGTTGAGCCTGCCACCCTCCCCACAATTATCGTTATTTTCGATCTTGCAGTGACTTATTTTTCTAATGGAGCGGCAAGTACTGGCATCTAGTTACAAATGAGATTAACATACCTAAGTCGAAATGGGGCCAAGTATGGTGGGAGTATGAGTCTCGTCCAAAAGTGGGTTCTGCCTTCAGAAAGTTTGGGAACCAC
Organism: Rhinoderma darwinii; assembly: GCF_050947455.1. Lineage (NCBI taxonomy): Eukaryota > Metazoa > Chordata > Amphibia > Anura > Rhinodermatidae > Rhinoderma > Rhinoderma darwinii. Next base: position 72,060,368 of record NC_134693.1, on the reverse strand, counting down.
TGCTCTAAACAAACTCATAATCGTAAGTGCCCCAAATGATAATAATGATTCCTTAGTGCTCGACACAATAAAAGTGCCCCATCAGTAACCATGCCCCCACACAGTAATAATGCTCTCTCTGTGCTCCCTGTAGATAGTGCCACAGTGACCGTGTAAATAGTGCCACAGTGTCCCCTGTAAATATCACCCCACACAGCTTCTTTTAGATAGCGCCCCAAACAGCCCCCTGTAGATAGCGCCACACACCTCCACCTTGTAGATCGTGCCACACACAGCACCCTTGTAGATCATGCCACACTGTCCCCCTTGTAGATCGTGCCACACAGACCCCCCCATGATGACAGTGGTACACAGACGGCCCTTGTAGAGTGCCACACAGCCTCTTTTGTAGATCGTGCCACACAGCCCCCCCTTGTAGATAGTGCCACACAGCCCCCCGAGTAGATAGTGCCATACAGCCCCCTTGTAGATAGTGCCACACAGCCACTTTTGTAGATTGTGTCACACAGTCCCCTTGTAGATAGTGCCACACAGCCCCCATCTCGTAGATATTGCCACAAAGCCCCCCTTGTAGATAGTGCCAAACAGACTCCTTGTAGAAAGTGCCACACAAACCCCTTGTAGATAGGGTCACACAGACCCACCTTGTAGATAGTGCCACACAGCACCCCTTGTTGATAATGCCAAATAGCTCCCCCCCCTGTAAATAGTGCCACAAAGCTTACAAACAAGTAAAAAAAAATTGTACTCACCTAGCCCCAGGGAGCTGTTCTGTCATAGTATTCAATTGTATCTGCCTCCTCAGGACGCAGATACATTTGAAAGTGGCAGTCGCTAACACAGGGGGCCCCTCGGGCATAAGGGTGCCTGCACCGCCCGGCACATAACATTTTTTGGCCGGACGGCATGGGCCCCTTAGCACCCATTATAGCTTCTATAGTGGTAGTTCCACCACTAGGCAGGGGGACCGGGGACGATAGGGGCCCTGGGCAATTGCCAAGTTTGCGGCCCCTAATGCCGGCCCTGCCTGTAAGTACTGTCTATAGTACTTACAGGCAGGGAGTGTAGAAAAGGTAGGCAGGAGCGGATTTAGGAGGAAATGGTCTATAAGCATGAACTCCCGCTCAGGAACTTCTGCAGCATTAGCCAGCTGTCACTCCTGTACCGAGTCTCTTCTTTCTTCCCCTCAGTCTCCTCCTGTGGCATGTTAGTTTCCAACAGATCCTCCGTTCGTTCCTCCCTCTCTCTCTACACACCGTGCTATGTCAGTAGTGAAGACATGGCCACACACAGAGAGCAGCCTGAATTCCATTTCCAGTGCTGAAAATTAGCAATCCTGGAGTCTGACATCCTGCATGGAAGCTGAAAAGGAGCACCGTCCCTGAGACCAACCATTACACAAGGTGAGTTCTGAAGTCTTGCTCAATTGTACTCTGGTATGTGTGCTGCAGACAGTGAAATTTGCCTTGGCGCACCAAGATGTGAACCGCAATTTTTTGGGCCAGTGTAGTTATTCCTACCCAATGCACCTATAATTAGTCTTACATATATTTTATGATCTGTTAGTTTTTGTACTAATACATTTGTTGTGGAACCATCCGATTTTAATGTGTTGCTTGCAATGCCCTAGGATCATTAACCCCTTCCCGTTGAGCAATTTTTTCGGATTTCACTTTCGTTTTTCCTACCCACCTCCTAAAAGCCATAACTTTTTTATTTTTCCATCGATATAGCCATTTGAGGGCATGTTTTTTGCGGGACAAGTTCTAGATTTTCACGGCACCATTTAATATAGTGGAAAACTAGAAAACATTTCTTTGTGGGGTGGAATAGGAAAAAAACAGCGATTTTTCGTTTTTTTTTTTTTTTTACGGTGATCACCATGCTGTCAAAATGGCATGTTAACTTTATTCTGTGGGTCATTCACTGTGCAATAATAGATATACAAAAAAAAAAAAAAAAAACACAGAAAAAGGCCATACTTACAAATGGACACAGACAGGTCAGAAACGCTGATGAAGGAGAGTGAACAGGTGCTTTAAATAATAATAGCCACTCCCACTAGTCTTGAGGGGAGTGGCGTGTGGTGCATGGGATGTGTAGTAAAAAATTATAAATGAATAGTGTATGTGCAAGTGATAATAATAAGGGTGAAATATAGGGGGCAGTAATGAGTAAGGTGCATAAATAAAAATAAATGGATAATGGGGTGCCATGAGTGAGTTCTCCCATCTTGTTTTATAGATGATTAACTTTATTGCTGAGATAGTCAATAGCAGCAGATATTTTTGCAGAATGGCGAGATAATTCGCTCTGAAACAAGCCCCTGAGAGCTAGTATCAGGGTTTTTATAAAATGTTCTGAGGCGGCTTGATCCGAGGAGGTGATCTCCTGTATAGGGTCAGTTAGAGGATTAGTATATGGGTTGTCTCCGTTTTCAAACAAAGCCTCCGACTCCAGTCTGGGTCTCTGTTTTAGCGAGCTGGCTGAGGGAGACGCCCTAGCTAGTGTGTCAGTAGCAGACACCGCCATTTTGGGTTGGGACCGCAGTGGCAAGTTTGGCGGGAAAATGTCTCCGTGTGTCCCAGGATTGTGGCAGGTTGTGTCCTCTCCATCAAAGAGAGGGACGGACTCACCCATTCCAGCCACGTTGGAAGACTCTGCATCGACCGCACCTCCTGGAGAGGAGTCGGGAGAGGTGCCTATAGAAGATGGCGTACCCGCAACTTGTTTGTTACCCCACGAGGAGAAGAAGTCTGCGAGGCGTTTAGGGAGCCTTCTTTCGGGTCATCATGTTGGGGCTCTCGGAATCCCGGTACATGTCAACTGGAGTCCGTGGTAAAGAGTAAATGGTAGCCACCAAGAATGTCTCATATTACTGCCATTTTGCCCCATGTTCACGCCAATCGGGGAAAAAAATCGGTTTCCTTCACCTATATAGGCTATGTACACCTTTGAAAGGCAATTTTTTTTTTAATAAAAAGGTGTATCAGTGTTTTGTGTAACCTTCTTTAGATACAGCTGATCTTTATTTTCTATACAGAGAAGCTGTATCTAGTGCTTTTCACTGAATCCGTCAGTCCTGCAGATCTGACGGCTTCGAAAGCGGGTCCTTTGTGTCTGACACGCAGGATCCACCTGTCAAATCCCACATCTAAGTTATGGACTTAGATGTAATAGATGACAGGTGGATCCTGTGTGTCAGAGACACGAAGGACCCGCCAACACTGAACCTGTCAGGTCCGCGGGACTGACTGATTCAGAGAATAGCGCTAGATACAGCTGCTTTGTATAGAGAATACAGAACAGCTGTCTCTAAAAAAGTAAAAATAATTTTTAATTAAAAGTATTTACGAACTTCCGGTTCCGGCGCTGGGATGTGAGGACGGCGTGAGGTGAGCTCCCGAGACCCGATCCCCTGAACCTCCGCCGCCACACACACCCGCAAAATAAACCTACCTCGGCAGTTAGCTGGAGGCACGGTGAGAGGGCACAGATAGATAGTGCATGGAGCGGTACCTCCTCAGGAGCGGCAGCCGCGAGAACACCCGTCCGTCCGGACACACGAGGCAGGGAGAGGAGATATCCAAGATGGCGACGTTGCAGCATGCCTCTCCGCCGGGCAGCAGGCCACAGAGTCCAGAGCCCCCTGTAGAGAAAATATCACAGCCGGAGGTGGCAAAACTGGATTATAGGAGATTGGCGATAGAAGTTGCCACACATCTAGCTCCCGACATCAAAGATTCGCTGGTGGCTACGGTAACAACGACATTGCAGAAACTGCAAAATGAGGTTACGTCACATGGTACACGGCTGGATGAACTGGAGCAACGAGTCGGCCTTATGGAGGATGAATCAGCGGGGGCACACACACACATCCAAGGCCTATTGCAAGACAACTCCAGGCTCAGAGACCGCCTGGAGGACTTGGAAAACCGCTCCAGGAGGAACAACCTCAGAATTGTCGGCCTGCCTGAGCACATTAAACCCCAGCACTTACAGGGGATATGCGAAATGGAGCTTCCAGAAGCCCTAGGCCTGAACAGGTCTTGCAGAGTGGAGAGAGCGCATCGGGTCGGCCCACCGGGTGCAGTAAAGGCCAACACAGGAGAACCGCACAACAGGCCACGTCAAGTGATTATGCGATACCTAGACTACAATGACAAAGAGGAACTCTTGCGAACCTTTAGGAATCGAAATACACCATTACAGCTTCGAGGAGCTAAAATAATTTTATTTGCCGACTACTCTGCAGATGTCACGCGGAGACGGAGATCATTTGGAGGAGTATGCACTACTTTATACAAGAGCAAAGTTAAATTCCAGCTGCAATACCCGGCAACATTGAGGGTTACAAGACCAGACGGTTCAGTCAAGGTTTTTCACACTCCGGAGGAGGCGACGCTCTTCGTGGACAAGATGGTGAGACATGAGAACTCCGACGCAACAATAGCGAACACCCGGCAGAGCTCAACGACAAAGAAAAAGACCTCGATGGACTCAGCATTAGCACGGGACAGTTCCTGGTCCTCCATTGCCCGGGTTCCATCACCCAAGCAACAACGCACAGAGTCCTCCAAATCCTTGCAAGGATCCCGCATTGATAGGATGATGGAGGCGCTACCGGACTGATGAGTATAACTTGCAATATGGAGGGTGTATACATGTCTCATGTCACGCACAAATGTGGTTTTACTGTGGGGTACGAAGGCTAGACATATAAGGCATTATAATTGTATCTAAAGGGTAGGATATTGTACATTAATGACACCCTGGCAAAAGGAATGGTCCAGAAACACCCGAGGGTCATTAAAATCACAAAAATAAGGAGGGGGGGAGGGGGAAGGGCCTTCACCCAGAAAAAAGTGAAGTCAGGCATACCAATATGACGCGAGACACACAAGAGAGAGTGTGGATTTTGCTGGTCGGGTATTATGTTGATACTGGTTATAATACTGTTTTTTTACTGTTTGCACATGAAAATGTTATGGGTTTAGGAGCAACGTGGAGCAGGAACCTCCGAGCAGCCACCATAGGAACGGGGCGCACATGCCCGGAAATAGATATACAAAATAACTCAAATTTGATCCTTATAGAGAAATTTAGAATATGCAAGTGACCTCATGGAATGTTAAGGGGCTCCGTTCCCCCAATAAACGGATGATGGTTCTTCGTCACCTAAAAAAATTACACACTGACATCGCTCTCCTACAGGAGACCCATTTGGAGGAGAGCGACTTCCACCGCATGAAAAAAATGTGGGTGGGTGCAGTTTACGGCTCTTCAGCTTGTGGTCGTAAAGCAGGTGTACTCATTTTGATCAATAGAAATATGATACACAAGGTACTACGCACAAATTCCGACTCGGCAGGTCGCTTGCTCCATGTCGTTCTTGACACTCCGTGTGGGGTCCTAAGCATATACAACATCTACGGACCCAATGATGATAACGTTAAATTTTATAATGAATTGGAAAGGGCGTTGCTAACAGATGATATCCCACATAAATTGGTAGGGGGTGATTTCAATTCTGTCTTAGACCACAGAGAGGATAGGAGGTCACACAAAATTCAAGAGTTGGGACCCATCTTTGCAGGGACCCCCAGAAAGCACGATAGGGTATTGGGACCTTTATTAGAGAGCACTCATCTAATAGACGCATGGCGGGAGGGCAACCCGGACGCAAGGGAATTCACACACTATTCGCATTCTCAGCAGTCATGGTCAAGGATAGATTACATTTTCATATCGGCACCCTTGAGGCAACGAATAGGAGTTTCTACTGTGGGGGACTTGGTGATATCGGATCACGCACCTATAATGATATCCCTTCAAGAGGTGTACCCGAGAGGGACAGATTTTATTTGGCGCTTCCCGGCTCATCTAGCGCTAGATGATACATTCAAAAGACAGTTGCAGGGATGGTGGTTGGAATACGCATCCGAGAATGACGGGCACAGGGATAATACCTCCCTCTTTTGGGACACAGCGAAGGCAGTATTGAGGGGTAGGATTCTCGCTTACTCTGTAAGCAAAAAAAGGGAAATAGCAAGACAATTTAAAGCAGCAAGCAGTGCGTTGAGGTCAGCATACACAACATATCTCTCCCAACCAACGGAGGGCAATAGACAAACCTGGGTACAGGCCAAACACAACTTTGATGAGTGGACTTCTCAGAAAGAAATAACCCGCAATTACGAGTTTGAGGCAACAATACACAGATTTGGAAATAAGGCGGGAAGATTGCTAGCAAATGTAGCTAGGGGACAACGCCCGGCACAACACATAGCCAAACTTAGGGATCACACGGGACAAATCACGGGAGATCCTTCACATATAAATTCCATTCTGGCCAGATTCTACGAGGAGCTGTATTCCGATGAATCAGTCTCACCGTTAGAGGCTACACTCCTGGACAGCACCACTCTTCCTGTCATCTCAGAGGATCAACTGCAAATACTGAATGCGCAGGTTACTAGGGAGGAGGTAGATAGGGCTATCAGAAACCTGAAAAACTCCAAAGCCCCAGGCCCAGATGGCTTCTCAGGAGAATTTTACAAAGCGATGAGAGAACAGGTGACCGAAACCCTGGTTTCGCTCTTTAACAATGCCCTGGGTAGTGAAGGTCTGCCACCATCGGCAAACACGTCCTATATCAAACTTCTGTTGAAACCAGGAAAAGATCCCCTGCTACCAGGGTCTTACCGACCCATATCCCTGATAAACGTCGATGCGAAACTTCTCTCTAAAATCATAGCAAATAGATTAGCGGATATAATGCCGCACCTCATAGCTCCTGAGCAGGTGGGGTTCATTAAGGGGAGATCGGCGGTCACCAATATTAGAACGGTATTGGCGGTGCTAGACAGGGTGCAGCACAGTCCAGGACAGGGGGAACACCCAGCACTGCTTTTGCTGGATGCTGAAAAAGCATTCGACAACGTTAGATGGAAGTGGCTGGATGCGGTTTTGGACAGAGTAGGGATTACCGGGGCTTTTCGAAACCTACTGCGACACATTTATAAGTCCCCTAATGCTAGGATCTGCACCACAGGGTTTCTATCTCAGCCGTTTCGCTTATATAAAGGCACAAGACAAGGCTGCCCGCTGTCTCCATTGCTGTTTAATCTGGCATTGGAGCCACTGGCAAGACATTTGAAATCTTCAGAGGTATTCAGAGGCATCTCGGTGGGGGAAATGGAGGTTAAGGAAACACTGTTCGCAGATGACATACTTTTATTCCTAGCAAACCCCTCACGGGACGTTCCACGGGTATTTCAGACGCTACGTGACTTTGGGGAATATTCAGGATATAAAATTAATTATTCAAAGTGCCAACTGCTAGATTTGGGACCGAAGGAGGGTAGTCATGGTCGACTATTGGATGCTCTAGATGTGGAGATAGTGCGGTCACAGATCACGTATTTGGGCATCAAGGTGGGGCGAGCACCTAGCTCCCTATATGATCTAAATTATCCCCCTTTGATACGGGACATACAGGCGGATCTTCTGAGGTGGCACGGACTGCCCCTTTCACTCCTGGGAAGGTGTGCCTTGGTCAAAATGTCGGGATTTGCAAAACTACTATACCCCTTACAAACCATTCCATTACTAATCAAACACGGGGATATCAATACACTAAATTCGTCCTTCACTAAATTCATATGGGGGGGAAGAAAACCGAGAATAGCACTGGCAAAACTTATGTTAAGAAAAGAAGAGGGGGGCATTAACTTCCCTAACATACGGGGATACAACCTGGCATGCTTGAGCAGACACTTGCTGGATTGGCAACATGGCACCGGATGCCATTCCAACATCAACCTAGAAAGGCAGCTAGCAAAACCATGGGATCTTATGGCTTTAGTGCATACAGCCTTTGCGTCCCTGCCCACTAACATTAAGAGATCGGCCCTACTACGGGATACCATTATCACATGGAAAGTATTGCGTAAGCATTATGGTCTTCCATATCGCATTTCAAAACACATGCCTATATGGAGACATCCAGATTTGTGGGCGGGAAGGCATAGTCAGCTACTCCAGAGATGGAGAGAGAGAGGGATAGCGACTCTGGGTGACATGTTCCAGGAACAGGAAGGGAGATGGCTGACCCTGCAGGAAATACAGACAAAGTACAATTTTGACCATCCCCAACATCTACAATATTATCAAATATTATCTTCATGCAAAGCAAAACTGGCGGACATATCCGACGAGACCCACCCCAACCTGTTTGACTCATGGTTCCTAAGCACACACCACAGGTCCATATCGCAACTGTATAACACCCTAAAGCCAGTGCTATTAAAGGTGACACCAGCTCAGGCATTTATGAAATGGGAAAAGCTATTTGGCTTGCCTAATATTGCCAAACATGTGGAAATGGGGTTGGTGGATCTCAGAAAACATATAACAAGCGAGAAATGGAGAGAAACCCACTTAAAAATCCTCCATCATGCCATATATGCGTTCACCTTGCCCCCTTCCATAACTAAACCAGATAGAAAGACTTCATGCCCGAGGTGTGGATCACCTCGCACAGACATGTACCATGGGTTTTGGGCATGCACCAAAATACAGCCATTTTGGAAAGAAATGACATCTTTAGTGCAACAAATAAGCAAATTTAAGGGGCTCCTGGGGCCAATGGAAGTTCTTTTACATGTCCAGCATGATGGAGGGTCAGATGACACAGAAGTAACCCACTTGCCCCCCATTACACATGCGGCATTGATGGTGGCAAAACGATGCATACTCCAGAAATGGTTGGTACCAGATATCCCGCAATCAAGTGAGGTTGTACAGGGGATGAAAAGCCTATTCTATTTAGATAGAATGGATGTTCTAAAACACAAAGATGCACAAGGGGGGAAATTTTTTGGGAAATGGAAACTATTCATAACAGAGCATTTCTCGGGGGAGGAGATATGCAAAATGATCGATCCATTCACGGGATCACCTTGGTACCTGATAGAGGATCTTAAGGGCACCTTAGGAGTGTTGAGAACACGTAGAACATAATATCTATAACTTTGAAATGATATCTAGGCCAACTCGGTTAGGAATGTAGCTTCATGTGGCTCCAGTTTAGGTTATTCATGTTTATACGTATATTAAATAAGTTTTGTATGCATTGTTTCTCAGGGATATTCATTGTTAACGCTGTTCACCAAATGTTATGGAAATTTCTGTAATGACCTTCAATAACTGTCACATAATGATGTAAACAACTATGAGCTTAGTGTCATTGTAGGAATGTGTTTTTCATACCATCAACAATAGGTGACTATATTCCTGTAACAGTTTATTGCATATTATGTTATGTGAAAAATTTTCAGAAAATCAATAAAAATATGTTTTAAAAAAAAAAAAAAAAAGTATTTACAAGGTTACACAAAACACACTGATACACCTTTGTATTAAAAATAAATAAATTTGCCTTTCAAAAGGTTTACATAGCCTTTAAAGCCCTAACCTAAAAAAATAAAATGGGAGGTACAGACCCAGATCTATCCCTTCTAGTCCACCATGGTCGTCACTGGTCACAGCTTCCATCACTGAATGGTTGCATGTAACGTTTCTCAGGCAAAAAATAGTCGTGATAAAACTTACCTTTTTTGTCACTTTTGGTTTAAAACAGTTTCCCATGGGAAACCATGTATTTTCCTCTGACTTTTTAGTGTAAAACGTGGTGGGAACTGAGGAGATTGACGGAGAAATAACTCACCCTAAATACTGCTTATAAAATATTGGTTCTCTTTGGTTACCATAAGAAAGTTGAATCTATCCTGAAAAAGTAAATTTGGATGGACTAACAAGAAAAAAAACATATTTACTCAATGACTGATGGAGTTAAAAGGGAGACTTTAAAATGAACTCTAAACCTAAAACAAACCGGGTTGTAGAAATCTTGCAGAAAACCCAGGTGCTTAAGGCTACGGACACCTTTGCACTGAAAGTTTTTTTTATTGTTGATCTGTTTCCTAACAGGGGTATATCAATCGCCGTGGGGCAGGGGTGCAACTGCGACCAGGCTGGGACCCTGTGTGAGTGCTGCATAGTTTACTATGGCAGAGCAGAATGATATAGAGGATCCTTATGACGCCGAGGACATCAGCCTGAAGTCCCTGCAAAGGCAGCGAGATGACGTCACAGCAGGCACAGCAGCTCATCGTGGAATGGGGTTAGGCAAGTTACTTTTTTTTTTGTCTTTTCATCGGCACAAAGAGGGCACTATTTATGGAGGAGGGGGCTAACTTCTGTCGACTATATGAGGGCACCTAACTTTTATATAGATGCAGATGTCTACTATATGGGTGCACAAAAGTGGACAACTGCTATATGGGGTCACCAAACAGGACTTCTACTGTGTGTGGGGGCACAAAGGGGTACATTACTACTGTGTGGTGACTCCCGTCTATCAGATTTTTTGAAGTGGGTGCAGCGCTCGTACGGGTGCGGCTTCCCCTTCATTTCTACTTGCTCAATGTGAATCGTCGATAAAGATGTTTTGGGCCTTATTACTGTGTGGGGCACTATTACAGTGTGGTGCCTAAATGGGGAACTGTTACTGTTTGGGAATAGATGGGAAGAATGAGGGAAAACCAAGGAGCCAAAAATGTCTGTGCTGTGAATTCTGCAAATACAAGTGGTGGCTGAAAGAAGTCATTATGGCGTGTGGCTGGAGGAAGTGGTCATGGCGGTTTGGTCCAGATGAAGAAGAAAAGGGAAAGTGAGCGACTCCAAAATGAGAAGACATCAACTGTGAGTCACTGATGTAGCTTCACTGTGTTCACTTATATGGTCTGCAGAGCGCCTGTGTAGGACTGGTATCTACCACTATATGGGCAATGAATGGTGGTAATATTGATCTTTGTATAGTGGATTTTATTCAGTAACAGTAGGGTGGTATTATTCACTCACTATTTGGGGGTAATGTGTGGTCATGGTATGGCAGTAATATTCAGTCGCTATGTAGTGGTAATATGTGGACATGATGTGGAGGTATTTTTAAGTAGCAACTGGTGAAGATCACCTGTCTCACTGGGAAATTGGGTCAGGGGACCACATTGGTGTACACCACCGGTTGGAGCTAGAATGAAATAGGGATGGGAAAGGGGAAAAGATGTGGTCTAATGTGAAATTAATAAATAACCTTTATTGATTAACATTAAAATGTATAAAAGTTCATTGGTGCAAACTGGTATGTGTGAGTGACCCCCAAACTCACATACCATTAACCCGAAATATGGTGTAAATTGAGTGAGATCACTAATTTAATTATAAAGCGATTCCACCAACGCTAATGTTCCATTAGAGTGCAAGATTCGCTGCACTACAATGGGAATTGGAATTCAAAATAAACGAATGGAATCAAATTGACAGTATCAACTGATTAAACTGGTCCGTACTGGACAAGTGGGCTCATATAATGATTGCTGCACTGTGGTATTGACAGGCAGCTGGGTGGACTAAAATAGCCCTACACCGACTAAATGGGTATGCATGAAGTGAACCACATGCACACCCTGCGTTTTTGCTGCGTTATTGATAGACAGCAATCAGTACTCAAAGATTGGGTGGTTGAGTGATTTCACTTAGTGTTAAATACAATGTTTGTCACCATTGTTTAATTGTGGTGCACACTTAGCTGAACTGTGAATAGGAACTGTTGATGGTTATTTTTATTATATGTATTGAATTTGTAACCTTCCGTTTTTGTGGCTCCAGATGGGATAAAGTGGAGTCCAAATAACGTTTCAAACAGTATGTCAGCTAAGAATATAGGCTGTGCTGAAACGTAGTTCTTACTGTTATTGCTGCGCTGTTGGACCAGCAAGCAGCTAGTTGAAGTCAGAGTAAGCCCTACAGTAACTAGATGAGCAGTGGTGATCGAACCACATGCACATCTAACGTTACTCCAACGTTTATTATAGGCAGTTAATTTTCAAGTGCGCCTTCACATCGCTGTCTGCCTGGGGAGCAGCGATGCAGAGAGCGATTGTGATATGCGCCACCACCGCTGGAGAACCCAGAAGCGGTGAGCTGCATTCGCTCACTGAATCGTGTCAGTTGCCAGAGCGATTATTAATAAGTCCTCTCTATTGACTCAGTATGAGGGCTGAGTGAATGAGTGGGGTGGTGAGAGCTCTGGTGCCGAGACCCCACAGCCTCGCTACACCTCGCCTGAGGTCTAAGCCCGTGGGTGAGGATTCACCCCGGGAAGATCGTGCAAGGGTTACTGGTCGACTGACCATATGATAGCGGGAGGTGAGAGAGATATGCCCCGGCTTTTCAGAGTAGGGCAGCGAGACACGCTGTAATTGATATAGCGCACTGAAGTAGCTGACAGTTGTCAGCTGTCAGCCGTATTGTATAGCGTGGTCTGTTTGAGCTGAACAAAAGCAGCTCTGATTAATTGTAAGCACCAATGAATAGTGGATATAGCACCCGACGCGCGTTTCGCCAGAATTCTGGCTTCTTCCCTGGAAGAAGCCAGAATTCTGGCGAAACGCGCGTCGGGTGCTATATCCACTATTCATTGGTGCTTACAATTAATCAGAGCTGCTTTTGTTCAGCTCAAACAGACCACGCTATACAATACGGCTGACAGCTGACAACTGTCAGCTACTTCAGTGCGCTATATCAATTACAGCGTGTCTCGCTGCCCTACTCTGAAAAGCCGGGGCATATCTCTCTCACCTCCCGCTATCATATGGTCAGTCGACCAGTAACCCTTGCACGATCTTCCCGGGGTGAATCCTCACCCACGGGCTTAGACCTCAGGCGAGGTGTAGCGAGGCTGTGGGGTCTCGGCACCAGAGCTCTCACCACCCCACTCATTCACTCAGCCCTCATACTGAGTCAATAGAGAGGACTTATTAATAATCGCTCTGGCAACTGACACGATTCAGTGAGCGAATGCAGCTCACCGCTTCTGGGTTCTCCAGCGGTGGTGGCGCATATCACAATCGCTCTCTGCATCGCTGCTCCCCAGGCAGACAGCGATGTGAAGGCGCACTTGAAAATTAACTGCCTATAATAAACGTTGGAGTAACGTTAGATGTGCATGTGGTTCGATCACCACTGCTCATCTAGTTACTGTAGGGCTTACTCTGACTTCAACTAGCTGCTTTCTGGTCCAACAGCGCAGCAATAACAGTAAGAACTACGTTTCAGCACAGCCTATATTCTTAGCTGACATACTGTTTGAAACGTTATTTGGACTCCACTTTATCCCATCTGGAGCCACAAAAACGGAAGGTTACAAATTCAATACATATAATAAAAATAACCATCAACAGTTCCTATTCACAGTTCAGCTAAGTGTGCACCACAATTAAACAATGGTGACAAACATTGTATTTAACACTAAGTGAAATCACTCAACCACCCAATCTTTGAGTACTGATTGCTGTCTATCAATAACGCAGCAAAAACGCAGGGTGTGCATGTGGTTCACTTCATGCATACCCATTTAGTCGGTGTAGGGCTATTTTAGTCCACCCAGCTGCCTGTCAATACCACAGTGCAGCAATCATTATATGAGCCCACTTGTCCAGTACGGACCAGTTTAATCAGTTGACACTGTCAATTTGATTCCATTCGTTTATTTTGAATTCCAATTCCCATTGTAGTGCAGCGAATCTTGCACTCTAATGGAACATTAGCGTTGGTGGAATCGCTTTATAATTAAATTAGTGATCTCACTCAATTTACACCATATTTCGGGTTAATGGTATGTGAGTTTGGGGGTCACTCACACATACCAGTTTGCACCAATGAACTTTTATACATTTTAATGTTAATCAATAAAGGTTATTTATTAATTTCACATTAGACCACATCTTTTCCCCTTTCCCATCCCTATTTCATTCTGGTATTTTTAAGTAACAGTATGGTGGAATTATTCAGTCACTATGTGGTGGTATTATGCAGTCATGGTGTGGAGATATTATTCAGTAACTGTATGGTGGTATCATTCCGTCACTATGTGGTGGTAATACCTTGTGGTCATGGTGTGGCGGTATAATTCAGTAACATTATGGTGGTATTATTTCGTCACTATGTGGTGGTAACATGCAGGCATTTTGTGGAGATATTATTCAGTAACAGTATGGTGGTATTATTTAGTCACTATGTGGTGGTAATATGTAGTCATGGTGTGGCGGTATTGTTTGTCCCTTGTATGGTGGTATCATTGGTAATATTGGCCTTGGTAAACTGGGTTTTGTTCAGAAACAATATAGTGATATTTGTCCTTTGTAGTGAATAGTGGTATTATGTGGTAACTTTATGACTGTATAATTTATGGGTATATTATCATACAAAGAAAATTGTCTTATAGCAATTTTGTCTCTAAAACTCTCAACACACTGGGACCCGCACATCCAACAAATGTAATGACGGGGTAGGGAGACAGACAGGTGAGCCCTAATCTACCCGCCACTCAGTCCCTGCCTACTTGCAACGGCCCGTCCTAGGCGACGGCGTACAACTGGGCGACGGTCCCTACGCTCAATAAGTGCATGACAGACAAACAGACAAGGGTACACAAAAGCTAAGGGAAATGGGGCAGTTGCCCACGGCAACACAGTGAGCAAAAAGAGTAGTGAACGAGCCGAGTCAAACCAGGAGTGTACGAGGTACAAATCGCAGAGCAGGAGCGTAGTCAGTAAAGCCAGGGTCAAAAATGAAGCAAGGTCAATGATCATAGCAGGAGCAGCAGAGCCAGGAAACAGGAAAGAATCACAGGCACTGGAGGAGCAAGAAATGCAGGTATAAATAGACAGAGGGCGGGAGCTAGCTCCGTCTGGCCAGGCTGTGATAGGCAATATTTGCCCTAGGTTTCATAGGACTCTAGTTACACTACTGCTTCCCAAATGCAGAGTTAAACAACTTTCTAAGTAGTCCTTAACCCCTCCCCGACCACCACACGTAGATTAACGGGCTGCAGAGCTGGTCCTTGTGCCTGCAGCCAGTTAATCTACGTGTGCTCCTAACAGAGCACACAGACGCTCCCTGCAGCCCGGCATCTCCCAGTACAAGCTGCTACTAGCAGCCTTAGAACTGGGGGAAAACATCGGGTCGGATCACAGCGGTGATCCGAACTGATTAACCCCTTAATTGCGGCAGTCAATAGTGACCGCCGCATTTAAGTTGTTATTGCAACATCGGCACCCCGCTACGCGATTGCGGGGGCGGCGATTGCTATGGCAACCGGAAGCCTAACAAAGGCTAATATGCCTCCTGTCAGTGTGAAACTGACAGGTATTATACCCTGCAATTCATAAGAATTGCAGGGTATTATAACAACGATCCAACAATTGGATCTTCAAGTCCCTAGAAGGACTAAAAATAAAAAAAAAGTTACAAAAAATGTACAAAAGTAAAATGTCAAAATAATACATTTTAAAAATTGCCTTTTTTCCATTATAAAGTCCTTTATTATTAGAAAAAAATTAATAAACTATGCATAATTGGTATCGCTGCGTCCATAACTATAAACATATAATGTAATTTATCCCGCACGGTGACCGCCATAAAAAAATAATTAAAAAACTATACCCGAATCGCTATTTTTAGTCACTTCAGCTCCCAAATAATTTTCATAAATAGGGATCAAAAAGTCGCATGTACCCAAAAATTGTACCGATAAAAACTAAACTTTGTTCCGCAAACAACAAGCCCTCACACAGCTTTCCTGATAGAAAAATAAAAAAGTTGTGGCTCTTAGAATATGGCGACACAAAAACATAAATTTTTTTAAAACCGAGATTTTATCGTGCAAACACCATAAAACATAAAAAACCTATATACATATGGTATCGCCGTAATCGCATCGACCCACAGAATAAATTAAATATATAATTTACAGCGCATGGTGAACGCCGTAAAAAAAAAAGAATAAAAAACAATAGAAGTTTTGACGGCCTAAATCCACTAAATTCAGCACAAAACCTATGGGATCAAAATGCTTATCATACCTGTAGAAAAATTCCTTTTAGGGCTGTAGTTTCCCAAATGGGGTCACTTCTGGGGGTTGTCCACTGTTTTGGTCCCTCAGGGGCTTTGCAAATGCGACATGACACCCGAAAACCAATTGAGTAAACTTGATCTCCAAAAGCCAAATAGCGCTTCTTCACTTCTGAGCCCTGCTGTGCGTCCAAACAGCCGTTTATTACCACATATAGGGTATTGCCGTAATCAGGAGAAATTGCTTTACAAATCTTGGGCTGCTTTTTCTTCTTTATTGCTTGTAAAAATGTATAATTTCTAAGTTTTATTGAAAAAAATTTAGATTTTTATTTTTACGGACTAATTCCACATAATTCAGCAAAAAACCTGTGGGGTTAAAATGCTCACTACACCCCTTGATGAATTCCTTGAGGTGTGTAGTTTGCCAAATGGTGTCTTTTTGGAGGTGTTTCCACGGTTTTGGCACTACAAAACCTCTTCAAACCTGACATGGTGCCTAAAATATATTCTAATAAAAAGGAGGCCAAAAATCCACTAGGTGCTCCTTTGGTTCTGAGGCCTGTGGTTCAGTCCATTAGTGCACTAGAGCCACATGTGGGATATTTCTAAAAACTGCACAATCCGGATAATATATATTGAGTTGCGTTTCTCTGGTAAATCCTTTTGTGTTACAGAAAAAAATGGATTAAAATGGATTTTCCGACAAAAAAAAGAAATTTGTAAATTTCCCCTCTACTTTGCTTTAATTCCTGTGAAATACCTAAAGGGTTAAGAAACTTTCTAAATGCTGTATTGAATACTTTGAGGGGTGTAGTTTTTAAAATTGGGTGACTTATGGGGGTTTTTATATATAAGGCCCTCAAAGCCACTTCAGACCTGAACTGGTACCTATAAAAATAGGTTTTGGAAATTTTCTTGAAAATGTGAGAAATTGCTGCTAAAGTTCTAAGCCTTGTAACGTCGTAGAAAAATAAAATAATGTTCAAAAAACAATGCAAATATAAAGTAGACATATGGAATATGTGAAATAGTAACTATTTTGTGTGGTATTGTGTGGTATTACTGTCTGTCTTACAAGCAGATAAATTTAAAATTAGAAAAATCATAATTTTTGCAAATTTTCTTTACATTTTGGTATTTTTCACAAATAAGCAATGAATTTATTGACCAAATTTTTCCACTAGCATAAAGTACAATATGTCACGAGAAAACAATCTCAGAATCGCTTAGATAGGCAAAAGCATTCCAGAGTTATTACCACATAAAGTGACATGTCAGATTTGAAAAAAACCGGGCTTGTTTTTTTTTTAACTCCAAGGAATCCATATTTTTTTCCACCTCAAAGGTGTCAAAAGCCTTACATTTTTATTTTCGTGTTCTTAAAAATATCAAATGTAAAATCCTACAATTAATTTGATGTAAAACTGATACCTATGGAATTCCTGAGGTTTGCAAGATAAGGTTTGTAAATAATAATAACAAACAGTACCTTCTGCTACAGGTGGTTGAAGCTGGTATCCAGTTAACTCACACCAGCCAACTGGATAGAGGTCAGGAGATTCACAATCCGTCCACTGGTCATAATCATCATCCCAGCCATCAAAATGAATACGGAGAAGCCGCTGCACTACTCGCACCACAGTAGCCACACAAATCAAGCGGGGTTCCATCAGGTCCACGGCTTCTAGTTTCATACCTGGCATTAAGCCATGGTTAGGGCAGTCCTAAATTAAAAATAAGAAAAAATACACATTCAAGCTAATAAATCAACTAGATTTTCCTATGTATACTGGTCTTGCACTTATCTAAATATTCTGGTCACTTCATGGTCACTCTTACGTTTTTACGATTTCATGTTTACAAAACGCAATGAAGAATAACTTTATGGCTTTATACCCACATTAATACATTCCATAAGTTACTTACAGTGTTAAATAACAGTGTTGGAGCTGCCTTAGAATTTGTTTTCTCCAGATAGCTTTCCCAAGAAAAATCTTCTACAGTATAACCTATGAAAGACAAACAAACTGTAGTAGTCTCTATGTGTGGCGGATGAGTGCCTGGGTCCTTTTCTTTTTTTCTCTTTTTCCCATTAAATTTAAAATTATTTTATATAATATACACCGAGGATGTTCATATATGTCATTCTATATATCTACATTCATACTTCTATATAATTTTTTTTTTGTACCAATGACACCATGTTTGTACTGTTTGGTGTTTATACTGTTCTTACTAATGTTATAACCTGATGGATACCGATTCTGAACTTCCTGCGTGAAGCTAAAATGTCATATGACTCTATAATATGCATATCGTGTATCCAACTTCTGTTGAAATTCAATAAAATCGATTAGAAACATTAAAGACAAAACAGACGATTTATACAATATGTACAAAATGCATTTTTGTATAAAGCTTTTGACAGGAGTATATATTATTTTTTTACTTCCAGCTTTATATGTATGAGTATCTATGCATTCTTCATAGTCTTTACATAATTTTCCCTACAGTTTCAGATTGCAGTTCTGCAAAGAGGAGCAACGTGAAATGACTGATCACATGTAAGTAGTGAAAGGTTCACTTTTAGTTTACTGTGAGCCTCATGTATAAGGGTATGTTTACATGGCTTACTTTCAGGCTTATTTTGGAGCTTAAAAGCCTCGTATTACGCTCCAAAATACACTGCTCTATCGATTTCAATTGGATATACACTGTGCTGTTCATATGAGGCGTATTTTTACACTGCTGAATTAAAAAAACGCCTCGTAAAAAAATAATTAAAGACTCGTAAAAAGAAGTAGCATGTCACTTCTTGAGCCATTTTTTAAGCTGAATTTCCATTTAGGCCTAGTTTACAAAGTTTAGTGATGCTGACAGATGCGGAAACGGCATCGCAATCATCGCCAAAAAACTTTCGAAACCGCCTCCCATTGATTTTAATGGGAGGCGGAGGCGTCTTTTTTCCACGGCGATTTTTAGCAGCTCACGGTAAAAAAAAAGCGGCATGCTCTTTCTTGCTGCGGTTCCACCTCTGACCTCCCATTGAAGTCAATTGGAGGCAGAGAAAGCGTTTTCGTGGCGTTTATGCCTGCGGAACTCAATGGCTGCGGTCGAAAAAAGGCTGCAAAAAAAACAACTCAGTGTGAACAGGGCCTAACACTACAAAAAGACGCCTGAAAATAAGCTTCAACTTAAAAAAGCTTAAATTTGAGCTTCAAAAACGCTTTGAAATCAGAGGTTGGTTTCCCTTGAAAAAAGTCTTGTAATTTTCAGCCACTTCTTTTTGTTACATGTGAACATACCCCCAAAAGTAAAACCCTACATTTGAAAAAAAAATTAAATAAATTGGAAAACAGTTGCTCATAAAATTAATTAGATCCTAGTGCAGTTTGGAAAATGACAGCAGTGACCTTATTGATTACTATAGAGAAAAGTGTCTAACAGGTCTAGCTAAATGCGCCAAACTTATCATACAGCACACACCACTAAATTTGGTGCATCTTCTGACTGCTGTCTAAATCTTAGACATTATTAGTAAATCTGCCCCATTGTTTCCACTAGTCTTTATATAGGAGGCCATTCATATTTTATGTAAAAAAAATACCCTTTGGAAGTGTGAGTTCAATACTGTTCTTTCCACAGAATCCTACAGGAAAGATGAAGTTTGATGTTGCATGATAGCAAAACCATTCTGAACCATCAGCAGATGAATGACAGTCCATGCCCATCATCAAATATCCTTCCAGCAGTACCTAGAAAAACAGGACAATTTTACACATTAGGGCCAATATCACAGAAATCTAATTAACCTATCATTCCAGGAGAAACCCATGCAAGAATGAAAATAGCATGCAATGCACATATGTGCCTGAACAATTTCTAATCCATGGCTCAAATGTTGGAAACTGACAGCGCTAACCAAAGAGCACTTACAAAGCAAATTAAGTATGAAACTGTCTTGCATTAGAGTCAGCCCCATCTGGACAACCTCCATTTCAATACAGTCACCTGAAGTATTAGCGGATTGATGTCCATCTACCAGGTGAACACACAGCGATCAGCTGCAGGGTTGGGATCCAGCTGGTTCTCGTGAACCGGTTGTTCCCCTTGCACTTAATTGCACATGCGTCCTCAGGACACAGACACAATTGCAAAGCCTCACTAGCGGTAGCAGGGCCAGGGAACCATTAGTTTCCTACCATGCCATTCAAGGCTTTTTCTGTGATGCAAATGGTGCAATGATGCCTGCGCCATTCCGTTGAAGTAGGTATGGCCAGAAGGGGGCCCGGCCTTCATCCCCGGAAGACAAAGTGGGAACGGGGACAGGTGAGTATGTGAATTTACTTGTAGTTACGGGGGGCACTGTGTTGTGCACTTTCTCTGCACAGTGTTGCACTTTCTACATGGGGCACAGACGTTGTGTGTGTCAGGTTCTCCAGAGTAGAAGACTCTTTGGAGGACCTCTCTGCTCTGACTAGTACAGAAGTATTCTATGACATCCACATGCCCTTACAGGTCAACTGAAAAGGGGTTATTCAGATGGGTTACCCATTTAAACCTTCTACCTATGCCCAACATATATCACGCAAGTGGTTATTGTGAAAATGACTTACCTTGCACACAGTAGCTACACATATGTTACCAAGATTCAGAGGATCAATAGCTTCAAGTTTCATTCCTTCCTCAAACCAGATACCTTTTGGATAAACAATTCTCATCTAAAAGAAATGCATAATTTTTATTTTATATTTATTCATCTACATTGTTATGATGGAGTGTATGAATCATTAACCTGTCATTTTTTTTTTTAATCAGAGTTAAATAAAGAAATGTATCATAGCTTTATAAGCTTGTTCGTCATATGACTGTAATAGTAAAGATGTGTTTCTCTTTTACTCCATGTGCTAAAAGGGTCATTAAAGTTCAGTTTTGTTACCCCAGACACAAATATTAAGCAGTAAAAACTAGTTTTGGCAGGTTCACCAAAGAGGGGGCTAGGAGCATCTACTTCACCATTTCATGGACACATGTGGGTGTATCATACTAGTAATGTATGCATATTTTACTTATCATTTAGTTATTTCATATTATGATTGGTGACCAGCGCCCGACTGATGTATAATGATAGGTGGGGGGGGGGTGTCAAATGTAGCTCTAAAATGCTGTCCCACTTTGCTAAACAATAAAAGAAGGGGGCTGAGGGAATGCTATATAGACAATTGTATATGTAAATATGGGGTTCATGTGAAGGAGCGAGCACTGACTACTATATTTTCTTGCTGCTATGGGTAAGGCTGTTGGATACTAATGATATTCTGATGCACTGTCACTTTGTTCCACTTTCCCTTCTCCCTATTTTTCTTCTACCCACTTAACATATTTAAAGGGTTCATTTTTTGATGAATAATAGGGTAATTTCCCTTTTGGGTTTCTGTACAGTCTATACAATTGTCTATATAGCCCTTACATCCATAGACACTATTTTGAAAGTGCCAATAATTGCTCCGTTGTTCATACTAGGGTCTTTTAAACTTTGTCTGTGATATGTGTTAAATACATTTCTACTTTTAATTCAAATTGGCTTTATGGCTCTTTTGTGTTCTTCTGTGTATATATAATATACGAGTTTCACTTTTTGAATTGAATTAGTGAAATAAATTAACTTTTTGATGATATTCTAATTTATTGAGAAGGACTAGTATCTTTTTTTTTACACAATATGGAAGTCCAACATGTTCTGAGAAAAAGAGTAATAGAAGAACAATTTGCTTTTAAGTTGGCACATGGCTAAAACTTGAAAATGAGCCTGGTCGGGGGGGGGGGGGGGTAAAGCCTTGGATCAGGAAATGGTTACGGTTGGGCTGTACGAAATGTCTAAGTGTGAATACTAGTACAAAATTTGGTATCGGTAGAGCTCTAAACATTGTTAGAAAATGGATTCTACAATTATGGACCAAAGAAAAGTTACCATCTGTGGATATGTGGTTGTCAAATATTTAGAGCACTATAAGAATTTATTAATTTTTCTATATGTCACTTGGGAAGAGCAAAGGTGCCAATGACATCTGGGATAAATGGAACAACTCTTTTGGATAATATAATTTATTATTTATTTCTCTGTCCGTCGTCGGCTGAGGTTGGGAGGCATTTGGTAGTGCGAGGACCCTGTGGTTAAACTGTATTTTTCCAAACGTTTATATATGTGTTGTATACATTCATTTCTTTGTTTGATACTAATAATAAAAAAAAAAAGAGGTTAAACATTTTGTATAATAATTATGTTAGACCATGCGTCAATGTTGAGGACAACAAATTACTTATGGGGTTTGCAGCATCTTTCAGTGTCATTTTCCATCATTTTTAATAAAGGAAGAAGACTTCCGTGACATATTAAAAAAATAATACCTGGGAGCAGGGCAGAGCCCGACCGTGTTACATTGCAGACGTGTGATCCCTGCAGTCCCACTGCCGGGTACCTTTTACCCTGCATGTCACCGACCAGACGCAGACATGGGAAAGGCGAGTGCTAGAAATGGACCTAGGGACTCAGCTTCTTCCTCTAAATCTACCCGACTTCAGCCAGAAGTCAATAGATTTTTCAAAAAACAGCCTACTTCCTCACCAGCATCTCACCCAAAATTGCGCCGACAGCACACGTGGCCTCACACCACTTGGATGAGTCGGAGGAAAAGAGTGCGTCTGACCCTCCAGATGGTACAGACTCATTACCAATATCTTGCAGATTTCTTAAAAAAGCCTTAACGAGTGCACTGGCCACCATACATAGCTAACTCGCCGATATCAAGACAGATATTCGCCAAGTGGGCGCTAGTGCGGAGGCCCTAGAGTAGACGCAGCAGACAATGGTCCCTTCTCTGAAGCCATGAAAGACAACGTCCTGGCCCATCGTTACCACATCAACCAGGCCATGCTACTACTGGAGGAACACGCTTATTCAGCCCTGAATCCTAAACCTCTTCAAAATGACTCTCCTAAGGATGTGATTTGCAAGCTGCTTAGTTTTGCCTACACTTCAGATGTATTGTCCAAAGCAAGAGATGGAGGTGAATTTTCCTTTGAGGGCCATACTCCACAGATGTACCAGGATCTGGCACTGTCCACCCTACAAAAACGTAGCCCCTGACAGATGCTCTACACGCGCATAAGACCCCATACCGCTGGTTATACCCTTTTGGAATCGCTTTTAGTCTTGCAGGAAAAAATATCATCAGATCCCCTGAGGACTTACAATCCCAGTGACTCACATGTGATTTCCTATAAATCCAGTGACTCACAAGTGATGTCTTCTCTGATGGAAGTCGTTCTCTTTTCATTTCTTCTCCATCTCACACAGACCGCTATGGCGACTTCTCCTGATGACTGCAGAGAATCCTGATGAGAAATCTTTGCCCCTCGCTACTGCAGCCCTTTCCAGCCTCTATAAAAACAAAAAAATTCAGACACCAAGGCCCAGGACCATACATTAAAGAGGTTGTCTGGGCACAGACCAGTTTTTCATACTGATAACCTATCCACCGGACCCCGCACTAATCAGCTGATGTCGCTGTACCTGGGCACCAGATCTTGTGCAGTGTTCAGTGCCCGTAGTGATGGAAGCAGTTGGCTCCATATACTGAATAGCGGCCAAGCTGCAGAACTTTAACTCTGCTTCTATTTACTTGAATAGGAGCAGAGCTGCAGTACTGCAGCACACCCGCTATACTGTGACCGGAGTCAAATGTTTCCGGCATGGAGCAGCTGATCGGTGCGGGTTCCGGGTGTCAGACCCCTACCGATCATATACGGATGACCTATTCTGTGGATAGGTCATCAGTATGAAAAAACTATCCATGCCTGGACAACCCCTTTAGCCCATACTAATAAATTCGCACCCTAGACCAGAGCCTAGAATACATACAGACCCAAGACCTTCTAAACTATTGAAGTCCACAGACCAGACCCCCCTAAACAAATACGGACCCCAGAACAAGCACCCTAAGTACAGACCTCGGACCAGACCCCTAAATACAGACATCAGACCTGACCCCCTAAACTAATACAGACCCCAGACCCGATTCACTAAACTAATACATACCCCTAAATACAGACCCCCCTGACAAGACCCCCTAAATACAGAGCCCAGACCTGAGCCCTAAATAGACAACAGACCCCTTAAACCCCAGACCAGACCCCCTAAATACAGACCAGAACCCCTAAATACAGACCCCCTAAATACAGACCCCTTAAACTAATATAGACCCCAGAACAGACCTCCTAAATACAGACCCCTTAAACTAATCCATCCCCTTATACTCACATCGTAGCGCATTCTTCTCTCTTGCTGCTATACTAGGATCTGCAGTCATGTGACCTGGAAATAGTAACAAGAACTGCAGACATAAGGTCATGTGACCTTATATCTTCAGGTCCTTTTGCAGGACATAGACAATGCAGTTCTGTCACGGTTTTTGCCGCGATTCGTGGCAAAAAGGTGATAAAACTGCAATGTACTTTGGAGCCTCGGGCGGCCACCCAAAATGCCCCTTTTATGATCCGCATTGGATACAGCTCCCTTTCCCAATTACTCCCACAAACTTCTTACCTTATTTAATAGATGCTTTGTGTTTATGGCATTCTATTACTACACTTCCTATTGGCGAGCTTTTGATTAACCACAGAGTCCCCCCACAGGACTCCGTTCATCCTATATTTTCAACCTAGAGATGGTCGGATATGCAATATACACATTTTGCGAATATTTGCGGGAGCTTGCTGGCGGATTTTAAGGCATAGCGTGATCTGTCCTGTTACGAGACTCTCCTTTGTATGACTAAACACCCAAAGCGTTCACTCTCTATGCTGTATAGCAAATTGCTCACTGCAAAAGTTCAGACAAAACCTCCCTTCCTGATAGCTTGGGAGAAGGACCTGAAGATCACCCTCTCTGCTTAGGAGATTGAGCAGATTTTAACCCGTTCACTTGGCTTTTCGCGCTGTGTCAGGATGCAGGAGAACTCCTTACAAAGTCATGACAAGGTGGTACAAAAAAAGCCCTGACGTTTTGTCCAAAATGTTCCCCAATGTCTCTAATGTGTGCTGGTGATGTGGTCGTTCTCCAGGGTGTCTCTTCCATATTTGGTGGGATTGTCGTTCTGTCTCTCCATTTTGGCCCTAATTTTCTGATCATATTAACCAAATATGCTCCAAAAACATTACCGTCACCCTTTCTCTAGTATTTTTTAATCTTCCCAGCTCCGATTACCCTCTCGACCAACATAATATAGCTAAATTACTTATCCCACTTCTCTAGTTTAGTAAGGATACCCCGACTATCCGTATGTGGACTGATTAGGTGAAGCAAATATTCCGGTTAGAGGAATATTCCAGTTGGGACTCCGTGTCTCATGAACAATTTCTTGAACTCTGGGCTCCATGGACCGCCTGGGTTCTTGCCACGTCTCCATGACCGCTTATATTATGTATACTATGTACTAGCATTGTGATATACTTCTCTCTTGTGATTCCAACGACGCGTATTTGAAGCCCTTCCTATTTTGTTAGCTACTTTTTTTTTTATACAGTACTGTGCAAAAGTTTTAGGCATTTGTGGGAAAATGCTGTAAAGTAAGAATGCTTTAAAAAAAAAATAGAAGTGTCAATAGCTTTTTTAATCAATTAATAAAATCAATTAACAGAAGGGAAATCTAAGTCAAAATCAATATTTGGTGTGACCACCCTTTGCCTTAAAAACAGCATTTATTCTTCTAGGTACACTTACACACGGTTTTTGAAGGAACTCGGCAAGGAGGTTGTTCTAAACATCTTGAACAACTAACCACAGATCTTAAGTGGATGTAGGCTTCCTCAAATCCTTCTGTCTCTTCCTGTAATCCCAGACAGACTCGATAATGTCGATATCAGGGCTCTGTGGGGGCCATATCACTTCCAGGGCTTCTTTTTCTTCTTTACACTGAAGATAGTTCTTAATGACATTGACTGTATGTTTGGGGTCGTTGTCCTGCTGCAGAATAAATTTGGAGCCAATTAGACGCCTTCCTGATTGGATTGCATGATAAGTATCTGCCTGTATTTCTCAGCATGGTGGACACCATTATTTCTGACTAAATCTCCAACTCCATTTGCTTAAATGCAGACCCAAACTTGCAAGAAACCTCTACCATGCTTCACTGTTGCCTACAGACACTCATTATTGTACCGCTCTCCAGCCCTCCGACGAACAAAATGCCTTCCGTTACAGCCAAGTATTTAAAATTTTAACTCATCAGTTCACAGCACCTGCTGTCATTTTTCTGCACCCCTGCTCCTATGTTTTTGTGCATAGTTGAGATCATTGCCCTTGTTTCAACGTCGAAGGTATGGCTTATTGGCCGCAATTCTTCCATGAAGACTACTTCTTGCCAGACTTCTCCAAACAGATAACTTTACCTGGGAACCACTGGTTTCTGCCAGTTCTGAGCTGATGGCACAGCTAGACATCTTCCGATTTCGAAAGGAAGTAAGCATGATGTGTCATTAATCTGATGCAATAAGTTTCCTTGGCAGATCACTGAATTTATGGTGCTTCTTCAAAAGAGCTTGTACAACACATCTTGAAACCCCAGTCTGCTTTGAAGTCTTTGCCTGGGAGAGACTTGCTGATACAGTATAACTACCTTGTGTCTTGTTGCTGTGCTCAGTCTTGCCATGGTGGACCTGTGACATGAATCTGTCTTCCACAATCTCACATTTGTAGCAGAGTTTGGCTGTTCCTCACCCAGTTTTAAGCCTCCTACATAGTGGTTTATGTTACATTTAATGACTAAGTTTCTACCTACATATGAAAAGGATGACCATTATCACCTGTTTGATATAATTGGTTAATCATACACCTGACTATAATCATACAAAATACATGACTTTGCCTAGAAGAATTGATGCAGTTTTGAAGACAAAGGGTGGTCACTCCAAATATTGATTTGATTTAAAGTGCTCTTCTGTTCATTCACTTTGTATTTTATTTAAAGCATTCTTACTTTGAAGCAATTTTCCACAACTGCCTAAAACTTTTGCACAGTACTATATGTTTGTAATTGCCGATTACATCTGTCTTTTATTCTCTTTCTACATGATGTCAACAAGTACTTGTTTTTTCCCTTCATATTGTGTATGCTTGTTTTAAACTAACATTGCAACTTGTTCACATGTATTCTTATTGTAACTTATCTCTTTTGTCAAAAATAAATATTTTAAAAAAATAAAAAATGCCTGGAAGCATTACGTTGAGAATAATTCACTTCACAGCAAAAATATATGCCTCTTTTGGTTGAAACAAGTTGAGTGTAGAATAACTTATTTAGGATACGAGAAAAACAACAGTATAGACAATACAACGTTAGAAAAATAGCCATATATAAATATTTTCTTAATAGATTGGAACAATTTTCAAAAATCAAGAGAGACAATGAACTTTATAGTGAATATATCACTAATCTGATTATGGGGATGAGATGGATGAACTATATAATGACCTTGAAAGATAAACAAGGTTTTTTCCATTAGGAAACAAAACAAACAAACGGAAAAAAAAGGAATATTGGCTGACTATTGAACTTTAGCAAGCCCAAGAGAAGATATTTCCTTAAAGTGTAGCTAAACGTTTGACAAGCTTCTGACATGTCATAGTGACATGTCAGAAGTTTGGATTGGTGGGGGTCCGAGCACTGAGACCCCCACCAATCGCTAGAACGAAGCAGTTGAAGCGCTCTGTTCGGCTTTTTCCAGAAATAAATGTATCGGTGTACGGACTCAATAGAAAGTCTATGAGCCCGTACTCCGATACATCGGCTTTCCGGAAAATGCCGAACAGACACGAAGCGGCTGAGCGCTCACATGAGCTCTTCAGCTGCTTCGTTCTAGCGATTGGTGGGGGTCTCAGTGCTCGGACCCCCACCAATCCAAACTTCTGACATGTTACTATGACATGTCAGAAGTTTGTCAAACGTTTAGCTACACTTTAAGTTAATAGATCAAATAAATATTCCTACTTTAAATGAGGATCAGAGAGTGGAACAAGAAAGGCCCATATTATTCAGGGGACTTACAGAAACTATAAAATCCCTTGCAAATGAAAAAAGACCAGGCCCTGATGGACTTACAAATGAGTTTTTTTAAATCTTCACTATTATTAATTAAGAACACTTTGCTAAAATTATATAACTTTATGCATGGTGGAGGCCTATGTTTACAAACGGAAAAAACGGCAAGAATAAAAACTATACCAAAACAAAAAAAGACAAAGACCTAACCGACTCTGGGTCATACCGACCTATCGCACTGATTAATCTAGACATTCTAACGCCGGCACTCTGCACTCGTTGTCGTAATACCGCTCCCAGCAAGAACAGCTAGGATAACTTTGATACAGGTTATTCGGTTCCTGGATCTCCACACTGCCATGCATGTGCACTTCCTTGTGTTGCTAGGTCTGACTATAGGGTGCATCTGCATCTTATAGGCCCAGCACACATATCCAAATCCATCCCCAGCCTATCCCTGTCGATCACCAGGTATATGAGTCTGCTTCACTGGACACACCATACCTAGTGTTATCCTGCGAAGGTAGGTTCCTGTATGCACCTGATCCTATCTGCTATTGCTTCCAGTTATCAGCCTGAATCCAGTTGTCCGTTACCAGCTTGTATCCGGTCTGCGATTGCTATCAGTTATCACCCTGTATCTAGTAATCCGGCACCTGCCTGCATCCTTTGACCTGCTACCTGCCACCTGCCTGTGTCCTGTTATCCACTGCCAGCCGCTACCCTTACTGTTGGAGAAGCCCAGTCGGTCCACAACCCGTTGGACGTGACAGACATTAACACCTTTCCCGACCACTCACTGTCTTTTGATGGCGGGCAATGCAGGTCCGGAGTCTACAGCGACGTCGTTTGGTGTCGCTGTAGAAACGGCTTAGGTGCGTTACAGTGAGTGCTCCTGCTCTAAGAAGGAGCTGTTAACAACTCCTGAACTTAGAGCAGACTTCTGAATACAGCTGGAATCGGAGGAAACTGCATTATCAAAGGGGACTTGCCTCTTCGATAAAAGTAACGCAATTGGAGACTGGGGGAATCCAGGGCACACTATATGTTGTCCTAACAGAAGGCTGTGTTACAGTGACACAGTAAAATGTATTGACATAGAGGAGCATGCTAATACATTATAAGTATAAAATAAAGTTGTTAAAAAAGTCATCCCTTCATGGGATAAAAAAAAATTTAAATTAAAAAATTAAAAAATTTTATAATCATAATAAAGAAATGACCACAAAAAAAGTAATTATTTAGCATAAAACATATTTTATTTCCCATACATTACAAAAACATGCATATATTAGGTATTTACATGATCATAGTAACCTGAATAATTAAACTTGTTAAATGTTAAACTTATTTAATGTGAACGGCATTAAAAAAAAAAAATAATTGCTGAAAATCACTTTTTTCTATATTCACACTACAAAAATAAATTACATAAATTACACAGTAATTTATTTCTACCCGCATTACTTGTACTTTGTTGTATCCTACTGATTTATTTCAGTGACATTGTCATTTGTTTCCTATGCGACTGTACTTGTATTTCTATTGTATTTTTTTTTTATTGAAAAACTAATACATTTCAATAATGAAAAAAAATAAATAAAAGTAATCATTTATTTCTACACCCAAACTGCGCAGGAGCAAAATACAATTTCTCCCAAATAAAATAAGACCATTGCTGCTAAAATGCAAAGAGGCAAAAACATTAAAATTTAGCAGGTCATTAAAGGAGTGGTGTTATGAATTTTTTTTATTATTTTATTTGTTTTTATATATTTAAATATTATTACTATTTTATTTTTATTCATTTAGTCCCCTAAACATTTTTTATTTATTAATACTTTTCCTTTTTATAGTGGGCTGCCATTTTATATTGCATCTGTGTATGTGTCTCTTCACAACAAATACACAGATGCTTTATAGCACATACAGGGCATAGGAGAGTAGGGACGGGAGCCGACCCGATCTCCTATGCTTGTGCCTTTGTAACAGTGTACTGCGTTTGCTCTATGGCATGCACAGTTCAAACCGACACAACACAGACGCTCGTTATTAGGGGGAAAGCCGGCGACATATTCTTGAGACCGGAGGCCGCTGCCGGACAGTATTATGAGGACATCCAGCTGTGGTATGTGGGAATACAGGGCGGACTGCAGAAGAGAAGCGGAGGAGGCAGGAACGCAGCAGGCAAGTTATTGTGGTGTCTAGTGTGGTATGTTTTGGGGGTGAGTGGGTTTTTGTAGCGCATGCATGTCTGGTGGGGTTTGTGTGTGGGAGGGTAGTAGATGCATGTTTGGGAGGGTTTGTGTGTGGGGGGGAGGTCTGCTGAGCGACTGCATGTTTGGCGGGTTTGTGTCTGGGTGGGTTTGTATAGTAACTGCATGTTTGGGGGTTTGGTAGGAGCGGCAGAAACGTGAGGGTGGTTTTGGTGAGAAGCGGCATCATGTGGAGGATTTGAGGAGTAGAATTAAATTAATATATTTATACAGCACATTGAGCGCAGTAAGGACAAATCCAAATAAACAATGGTAAAAATTTTTCCTTTACAACATCATATTGTTTTTATAAAAACTATAACTAGTTCCACTAAATATAGTACAATGTCTCATACAGCTATATTGAAAGCTTACTCTATTCAGTGGGCGGGCCTACTCGGTAAGTTGTCTGGGGAGTCGTCCTGCCGTGGATCGAGTCAATGCAGAGACAGTCTTCCGGGATGACCGCTGAAGAGATGTGGTGAAGGACCTGCATCCGGAAGTGTAAACACAGCGCAATCTCATGATTGAAGCTGAGATCACGCTGTGCAGGGAAGGGGAGAATCTGTATGGCGGTGATTGGACAGCGTCATAAGACAACAAAGACACCGCCCACGGAGAATATCAGCGTTACCGCCCCTTTGGCTAGTACAGTCTAATTTGCATATAAGTAACAGACTCCAACTTTGAATATAAAAAACATTTTGGGGAACAATTTACACTAACATTATCAGCGTGATAGCGCCTATGAGATTAGGTAGGAGATTGGCCATTACAAAACTAGTGACAGATCCTCTTTAAGGAACCTGAGTTGTGTCAACTATATTTACATGAACCATAAATTCAAAATCTACAATTAAAAAAGTAACATTTTTGGAAGGGTTTCTCCAATTTGATTGTGACTGTTAGGAGGTTAAAAGAAAAGTGGGGAAAACTCATGAGATGTACAGTATATTTGTAAGTCAGAAAATGGAAAATTTGCTTGAGGTTGGGGTGGTGTCTAGATATCTTTAAGTGGCAATATGTTTATTTCTTTTTATGCACTATATGTTGTAACGACCAGCAGGTTGGTGAACCCAGTAGGATATGCCACCGGATTGGCTTAGGTGACATTGTCTAAGCAGCCTCCCTGATCTTCACCCTTTAACCCCTATAAAGTAATCTAGTCTTCCCTGCAGGGAGACTGCCAGGGCACTATCTTGAGGTGGTCACAGCAAAGTAGCTGCTGGCCAGACAGACGCAATACATGCACAGGTCGATGATACCTTGATCGATGGAGGTTTGACTGCACATTACGGATGACAGGTGGATAGCAGACAGCAAAAGATAGGCAGGTTGCAGGCAGCTGGACACAAGGAGGTAGCAGATTACTGGATGCAGGCTGGTAACAAATTACCGGACACAGACTGGTAGCGGATAGCAACAGCAGACAGGATACAGGCTAGTAAAGGACAACTGGATACAGGCTGATAACTGGTAGCAATAGCACACAGGATCAGGTACATACCTTGGCAGGATAATACTAGGTATTTTCAGTATTGCTCAGGCTCCTGGGAGATGGTGAAGGTGCCTTAAATAGTCCTGGGGTTCAGTAGAGATGATTGAGTGATTTTTGAATATCGCACGCGCCCTATAAGGGGCGGGCTTGGTGCGCGTGCACTAGGAACACAGCGGGCAGGAGCCGGCAGAAGACATCGGCGGCCTCGTGGTAGGAGAGGCTGCTGATGAAAGAACAGGTCCCGGCAGCAGAGAGTGCCGGCAGGGGTGGGAAACGCCGCCAGCATTACAAATGTATCGTTCTCTACTTATTATATTGTTCTGTGTGAAAGATTACATTTGAAAATTGATTGTATTAAAAATTACACAAAGTAATAAAAGATTAAAAAAAGGACGGGAAGGGAGAATTTTTAGAGGAAGCAATTTTCTATCTGTAATGAACTATGAGTATGAATGTTATATTAGAAATTAGATTAAAAAATAGTCTTACCAAGTTAAAGACTTTGACATGTCAAACAGTGGGGATCCCCGTGAGAAAAATACCACTAATCCTAAGAACAACAGTCCCATTAATCATTCAAAGTATAGAATAAACCTACTTAAAGCGGACCTATATGAGAATATGCTGCACCATTTAAAGAGCAGCATATCATTATAGCTATTATACCAAACGGCACAGGAAAAAAAATCAATGGCCAGAGCTACAGGAGTGGGGAGAGCAGCGCTGGGTTCATGACTACAGTGGACACTACCATTCTGCTGTATTCTTTCTTTGCGGTATACCCCTTTTAAGAGGAGGTTGCGAATGTAGAGAATCATGGAGAAAAAACATACAAAGCACAAAAGATTTACTGGAAAGACAATAAATGGGTGCTAAATAATTAGAAACATACCGGTTTAAAGAGATGTGCTACTGCATCACAGTATACCTTGCGGAGTGCTGGGTGGGAAGATAATTTGTCACGCTTTTCTTCTATGAAAGATGAATACATAATAATACATTATGCTTTCATAATTCTACAAATCTAAAAAACTAGGACAGGTGAAAAATTGTCACTTTAGGCTAATTTTACACTGCCCATTTGCCATATGTGCTGGCAAGTTTTTATTTGGCTTCCGTCGGACTGGTAAACATCAGTTTACCTTTTTTCTGCTGTTCATTTAGAGGAATACAGCAAAAAAATAAATGGCCTCATGCACACGAACATATTTTTTTTCCTCCCGTAAATACTGGTGTAAATACGGGTCCTTGGTCACACGTATTCGACCCGTATTGAACCAGTATTTACGGACCCGTGCCCATAAATACGGGTCCGGTGTCACCAGTATTCCACCCGTATTTACGGACACGTTTTCACTGCAAAATTGCACTGCAGTAATCGGCAGCCCTTCTCTCTATCAGTGCAGGATAGAGAGAAGGGACAGCCCTTTCCACAGTAAAAGTAAAAGAAATTCATACTTACCCGGCCGTTGTCTTGGTGACCTCTCCTGACATCCAGCCTGACCTCCCTGGATGACGCAGCAGTCCATGTGACCGCTGCAGCCTGTGATTGGCCTGTGCTTGGCTGCAGCAGTCACATGGGAAGAAACGTCATCCCAGGAGGCCGGACTGGAGGAAGCAGCAGGGAGTTCTGGGTAAGTATGAACGTCTTTTTTTTTTTTTACAGGTTGATCTATATTGTGATCGGTAGTTTCTGTCCAAGGTGCTGAAAGAGTTACTGCCGATCGTTTAACTCTTTCAGCACCCTGGACAGTGACTATCCCGTGACGTCAGCTAGCAACGCTCCCGTAATTACGGGTGCACACACGTAGTCACCCGTAATTACGGGAGCCCCATAGACTTCTATCAGCCTGCCCGTGCCGTAATTACGGCCTGAAATAGGACATGTTCTATATTTTTCAACGGCACGGGCACCTTCCCGTAAACATAGGTACCCGTGGCCAATAGAAGTCCATGGGCCCGTAAAAACGTGCCGTAATTACGGCCCGTAATTACGGGCGTTTTTACGTTCGTGTGCATGGGGCCTCACAAAAAGATTAATTCCTTTTCTTTTTTATATCGTTCAGACACTGCAAAACTAAGTGTGAAAAGAGCCTAGAGGTCAAATTTGGAAGAAGCAAAATCGTACGGTTTTATCTTTTCCACGTTATGTAAATATAAGAAGGTCTCATATTATTATAGGAAAGAAAGTAATGCCAAAAATAGATAGACGACTTAGAGGGGTTTTCCTATCACAGACATTTATGACATATCCACAGGATATGTCATATAGGTCAGAAAAATTTGTGTCCTACCTCTGGGACCAGCACCTATCTCTAGAACGGGGCCCCCTAATCCCCGTTTTAACGCTCTGTGTTGTGGCTGAAGCATGTAATTTCCAACCATGAATTACAGAAATAGCGTAGCTCACTGAGCTACGCGGTTTCCGTAACTCCCATAGTAGTGAATGACAGTTACGGAATCAGCGTAACATGCGACCTACGCTGTTTCCGTAACTACCATTCAGTTCTATGGGACTTACGGAAACTGCGTAGATCAGCTACGCTGTTTCCTAATTCATGGTCGGAAATCAAGCGCTTCAGCCACAACACAGAGCAGCAGAATGGGGTTTAGGGGGCCCCATCCTAGAGATAGGTGCAGGTACCAGAGGTGCGACCCGCATCTATCTGACATTTATGACATATCCTGTGTATATGTCATAAAATGTCTCTGATGGGAAAATCCCTTTAAAAATAAAACACTAAGTTAGAAAATGCTTTGCTTGACTTATTTTTCTTTGTTTCACGCACAATGTTTAGCAGCCTTTTTTGTTGCATTTTTTTTTTTTTTTAAGGTTTGCTGGGAGTAAACAAGAAATAATGAGACAGTCTACACATAGATGTTTCTTAATGCCATTTTTTGGGTTAGTGAAGTTTTTATTCGAAATGACAGCATTTCTAGTTTTTATTTTGGCATTTTTCTCCATAGGCTTCTCTATTTAAAAAACGGCTTTAAAAATAAATGTAAAAACGTCATTTAAAAGCACTTCATACTAGACACTTGACACAAAAAAAAATTAACAAAGAATATTTGATCACATTTACTATTACCACTGGAGAAAATGAAATGCAGACTACGTACCTAAGAACTTGATTTTGTGGCCAACCCTACGTGACCAACCAATAGGATGAATCATAGGGCTATTCATATGACACCACAAAATATGGTTACTGTCTCCATCTTCATACAGAAGTCTCAGTCTTCCTCCAATAACAGCGTCAACAACTGCTACCCGCATTTGAGATATGTGTAGTTTATCCACAGCCTCCAGCCGCATACCTTGCCTGAAAGGACACTTCAGGTTCTCCGCCAACTACAGAAAAGTAAAAAAAAAAGCTTTAAAAAAAACAAAACAAAAAAGTAAAAGTAAAATTCCACCAATATTAAAATACTCAAGACATACATATGACGTTTACAGGTAGGCAGCAAAATATTAATGGTGACAAAATGATTTGCAAAATATGAAGCAATGAGATTGGGTATATTTTCAGTGATGTGCATTACAGTCAGTGTATATTTGGCTATGTGCACATCATGTTTTTGGCCTACGTTATAACGTATACGCTGGCAAAAGCTCCGGACGTATTCGTCAATCGTAGACTGTGAGGGATGCCTTAACAGTACATTAACAGTGGTTATCCGTCACCATAAATTTTAATTAACCCCTTCCTTCCGTAGCCAATATTTGTGTTTTCATTTACGTTTTTTCCTCACCGCCTTACAAAAGTCATAACATTTTTATTTTAAGTTTTTCATGGCACTACATAATGTACTGTAAATATATATTTTCTATTTATTTTTATTACCTTTTTGTAATAATTATCTTATACTTGGTAGTATTCATGCACTATGATACATTTTCTTGTGTATATTCTGTTGTGTACATGCATTTAAATAAGTTTATCTATGTATTTGAAAGATATGAAATTTGGAATAATGAGATACTATCATGTATAGTGAAGGAAATAAGTATTTGATCCCTTGCTGATTTTGTAAGTTTGCCCACTGTCAAAGTCATGAACAGTCTAGAATTTTTAGGCTAGGTTAATTTTACCAGTGAGAGATAGATTATATTTAAAAAAAAACAGAAAATCACATAGTCAAAATTATATATATTTATTTGCATTGTGCACAGAGAAATAAGTATTTGATCCCCTACCAACCATTAAGAGTTCAGCCTCCTCCAGACCAGTTACACGCTCCAAATCAACTTGGTGCCTGCATTAAAGACAGCTGTCTTAAATGGTCACCTGTATAAAAGACCACTGTCCACAGACTCAATTAATCAGTCTGACTCTAACCTCTACAACATGGGCAAGACCAAAGAGCTTTCTAAGGATGTCAGGGACAAGATCATAGACCTGCACAAGGCTGGAATGGGCTACAAAACCATAAGTAAGACGCTGGGTGAGAAGGAGACAACTGTTGGTGCAATAGTAAGAAAATGGAAGACATACAAAATGACTGTCAATCGACATCGATCTGGGGCTCCATGCAAAATCTCACCTCGTGGGGTATCCTTGATCCTGAGGAGGTGAGAGCTCAGCCGAAAACTACACGGGGGGAACTTGTTAATGATCTCAAGGCAGCTGGGACCACAGTCACCAAGAAAACCATTGGTAACACATTACGCCGTAATGGATTAAAATCCTGCAGTGCCCGCAAGGTCCCCCTGCTCAAGAAGGCACATGTACAGGCCCGTCTGAAGTTTGCAAATGAACATCTGGATGATTTTGAGAGTTATTGGGAGAAGGTGCTGTGGTCAGAGACTAAAATTGAGCTCTTTGGCATTAATTCAACTCGCCGTGTTTGGAGGAAGAGAAATGCTGCCTATGACCCAAAGAACACCGTCCCCACTGTCAAGCATGGAGGTGTAAACATTATGTTTTGGGGGTGTTTCTCTGCTAAGGGCACAGGACTACTTCACCGCATCAATGGGAGAATAGATGGAGCCATGTACCGTCAAATCCTGAGTGACAACCTCCTTCCCTCCACCAGGACATTAAAAATGGCTTGTGGCTGGGTCTTCCAGCACGACAATGACCCAAAACATACAGCCAAGGCAACAAAGGAGTGGCTCAAAAAGAAGCACATTAAGGTCATGGAGTGGCCTAGCCAGTCTCCAGACCTTAATCCCATCGAAAACTTATGGAGGGAGCTGAAGATCCGAGTTGTCAAGCGACAGCCTCGAAATCTTAATGATTT